>NW_026647892.1:0-95637 GCF_950295315.1 Erinaceus europaeus
GCGATAACCAAGCCCCAGCGATAACCCTGAAGGCAAAAAAAAAAAAAAAAAAAGATTGACATTGATCCCGAATTCTCTTACCTTCAGTTTAAGTGTGCATATGCATACAGTTTAACTCCTTAATTGTTTTATCAGTAGCATATGCTGGGAACTCATTAAATAGGAAACTTATTCCGTGCTACTACTAATTTTCCCTGAGTCAAAGTTCAGACCCCTCCTATAAAGTGAGTATGGTAACACCAGCTGATGCATAAGGTCCCTTTAAATATGCATATGATGTATAGAGAAGGAAAATTTAGTATGCATTTTTGCAATATCATACTTGAAATATATCTTGTCAGTCTCTGAATGACTATATATTACATATTTATTACTATATGAGATCATGGAAAAATAAGAAGAATGAAAGGTATTTTTTTTCCTAGCCTTTAAATTTTTTCAGTGGGGAAAATTGAGAACTACCATATTAAATCCAAATATTGAATTTGAGTTCATTTGTCTATTGCTATAAGAAGCCTTGCAAAGAAGTGCAGCCCTCTCTGTTATTAAGTTCCTGACCAGTACTACCCACCTTCTGCTCCACATCAATCCAAATCCTTGAAAATTTTGGTTCATTATATCCACTAATGAAAAAGGCACTTGTATTCTCTCAGGTGTTTGTTTAGCCCACCCAGATTTCTAAAGTTCTGGAATATAACAGGAAATTGTACAGATGGCCTCCTTGTATGAGTCTCTAGTAAGAATCTGAAACTGCGGCTGCTGCTGCTGCTGCTGCTACTGCTGCTGCTGCTGCTGCTGCTGCTGCTGCTGCTACTGCTGCTGCTCAGCTATTCTGAACAGCTTGACCTAGGGCTAGGGGTCAGTAGGTACTGCTATTCATACTACAGTCTTACTGGACATTATTGTTTTTAATATATATATATGTTTGATTGTTGGAAAAGTTATGATGTATTATTTAATAGCAAACATCATAACTTTTCTGACAACCTAATACAGGTGGTTGATGTTGACTTCTTAGCTGAGCAGTTGATGTGGCTAGAGCATACACTCCAGATGGTATCATAATAGCTGGAATCATTGTATGGAACAAAAATGTTCAAAGGCAAAGATTAATTTTCTATTATTTTCTTTTGCCGCTAGATTTATCACTGGGACTCTGTTCCTGCACAGTGACTCCACTGCAACCAACAGTAATTTTATTTTTCCTTTTATTTCTTTTGTTTTCTTTACATTTTTATAGAGGCTGAGAAAAAGAGAGGTGGAGATAGACAGAGAGAAGGAAAACACTACTCCACTGGTCATGAAGCTTCTCCCTTGCAGGTGAGTACAAGGCACTTGAGCACACTGTAATATGTGTTCTCCCAGTTGTTCCACTGCCAAGCCAGTCAAAGGCAAAGTTTAAATCTGTATTGGCATCTTTAGTTTAGTAATGGAAGCCAGACTCTTCATTTTTGCTACACTCTAATAGTTCATGGTAAGCTGTACACAGTCACAAATTCAAGAAATGCATTATGTGATGTGGGATGTACAATGGGTTCTACTATTGTGGCTTTCTTGGAAAATACAATCTTCCACAGCTTGTTATCAGAATACACCAACAGAGTACTCAGCTCTCTTAGCTTTAAGGAGAATGAATTTAATGAAGTTTAAGTAGTGTAATAAATATGAGATAGATCAGAATTCTTCTAAAGAGACTTAAAATTTTAAGATTAAGCAAAGATGCTGTGCTTAGAAATTACGTTTATAGTCATTACTGTGGGTGATATAGTTTAACTGAAAACTGATATTTAAGTATCTATAAAACTGTCCGTAAGTTATAATGGGAATTTATCATAAATCTATTCTTACAATCACACAGGCTGAATCACATAACACAGAACATGAACAGTTTTAATGTTTTTAGTTTATTTATAATCAATAAGAAAATGTTCATAATTTGTAAGAGGTGAATGTTCAAATTGTTAAAAAAAAAACTTTTCTTTTACTGAATGTACCTGTATTTTTTCTTAGAGTTAAGCCCTTTGAGCATTAACATTTAATACAAAATGGATTTCAAGATGTGTGATATAATTAGTTTAAAGGTAGTGAAAGATTTATAACAAATATAGAGCTATTTTGTAACATCTTACTTATTTTATGTGACTACCCTGTATTTGTTTGTAAGGGGGCCTTGGAGTGGTGAAGTTGCTTGCAGAGCATGAAATGTCACAAAGGTTAAATCAACATTTGACTTTAGTCTAATATATGTAATTGGTCCAGAGGGAACCTACAAAATGCAGAGTTCTACAAATAAATGACTATTGACTTATGTGTGTTTTTGCTTAGATATTAATGTAAATGTCGTTTAAATATTCCTTTTGCATTATTTTTTGTACCTCAGTTTCAATGATTCAAATGATTTTTATTTTGATGTTGACTTAGTAGCACAGCTCATTTTCACTTATAAGTAATATATTAACCATATAATAATAATGAATTAATTTGAATTGGATATTAATCTTCAAAATATGTGAGTCTGTTACACACTTCTAAGTTGAAAATGAAAAACACTATTCTGTAGTACTTTTTGATGTGCCTTATAAATAAAAGATTTGATGAGCAGTGAACTGAACTGGGCATGAGGGTGAATAAAATACAAAATAAGAACAAATACAAAGATCTAACACTAGAAGCAAACCTGTATTATTCGCAAAAGCTAAAAGAATTCTGAAGTTTCTTAGTCCTATTGGCATTCGATGTTTTTAAGTCAGCAACTAGAACATACTCAAAGATTTTCTTTTTCTAGATTAGTAGCCAGATTAATGTGCTTGAGAAGCACATATATAGTTTGAATTTAACTGTTCACAGGAAAGACCTTCAGTTCTGCTGCTAACATTTACTTACTAAATAACAAAGGTTCTTGAAACAAATCTGAGAGCTAAAAATAGGGTCTAGTACCTTTCTAAAGAAGGGATTTTTAGCCTGAAGAACCTTTTGCTTCATTCCTGTTTCTTATGTAAATAAGGCCAACCAACTGGTCTTATTTACACAATACTAATGTTTTCAATTTACTCTTGTAGATAACTGGAATACTACCCAGAAATAACATAAATCAAAGCTAAACAAAAATATTTCAAGTCTCAGCATACTTAAGTAACAAATATCCATATCATGTTAACCAAAGTAAATGTTCCTAGCAGGTTTTAGGCCATGCATACACAGGCCATATAGTTACCTTATCTATAAAGTGAATATGAAAATACTAGAATTTGGAGGAAGATTAAATAGAAAAAAAAAGTCAGTTCAGCTCTTTGGCATATATAGTGCTGGAGACTGAACTCAGAAACTTATGATTTCATGTCCAGAGTTCTATCTCTGTGGCACCTTTCAGGCCCTCTTGTATTTTTTTTACCACTGTCATTCTAATAAGTATGAGTTAATGTTTTAATGTAGTTTTGGTATGAATTTGCCTAATGACCAGTGTTGTTGAGCACTTTATGTACCTGTTCGGTATTATCTTCTCCCTTTTTTCTCCAAAAGAAAATGTTAATTTATTTTTATCTCTGTGTTTGAGACAGAGAAAGAAGGAGAAAGAGAAGGAAGGATGAGATAGAGAGAGAGAGAGAGAGAGAATGAGAGAGAGAGCATGTGCAAGAGAAAGACATAAAGGTGATCTACTTCTTCATTGGAGGTGCCAGGGTTCAAAAATAAGTTTGAGCATGGCACTAATAGCACTGAAGAAAGCATCAGTGTTGTGATGTCTTTCCCACTGTCTTTCTCTCTGTCCTTCTACATAAACAAGTCAATCTAGAGCAGTGAAACTGCAGAGATGATAGATAAATATATAAAGGGAAGGGGTAGAAGTATGTTTATACAACATTCCTGAGGCTTCTAAAGTCTCAAGTTCAATCCCCCATACCACTAAGAGGCAGGGCTAAGCAGTGCTCTGGTAAAAAATAAATAAATAAAATAAAATAAAATAAAATAAAAAATATATATGTATTAGGGGGTAGTCTACCTGGTTAAACACACATTACAGTGCACTAGGACTTGGGTTCAAGCCCCTGGTCACCAGCTACAGGGGAAAAGCTTCACAAGGGGTTAAAGAGGGCTGCAGGTGTTTCTCTGTCTCTTTCCCTCTCTATCTCCCTCTCCCTTCTCAATTTCTCTCTCTATATCCAGTAATAAATAAAATGATAATAAATAAATGCATACTTTTGTCAAGTCTCTACATTTCTCCGTAAGTAAAATTAGAGTGTCTATAGTTCTTACTTTTCAACTCTAAAATTATTATAAACATAAAAGACAATTTCCAACTCTGCTTGTCAAGATATGAAGTATAGACCTACATCTAAGGCTTGCTAATTACCATAGATGACTTTTAAGTTTAATAAAATACTCTCAGGATAACTACTTATATATTTGATTAGTCAGTAATTTGGAACTAAAGACTAGGTAGTTGATGTAGCAGCTAGAAATGTGTACTCAGGAGCCAGCTGGATCTGAATCTAGCCCTATTATTAGCACTGTGCAAGCCAGTCATCTTGCCTGTCTAGCTGAAACAACAAAGGTATCTAACATTACTACATTATGAGATGGAGCATATTTTCACATACAAAACAGAACAACACTTAAGTACAAGAGCTTATAAATACTGATTTCTAGTCATTGTCTAACTTTCTATTCCTTTTTCAGTTTCCTTTCTGGTAATTAATTATCTATTAATGAGATAACATAAATCTTTATAAATAATAATATAGTGGGGCTAGGCATTAGCACACTTAGTTGAGCTACCATGTTACACTTCATGAGTTCTTGGGTTCAAGTCCCCAGTCCCCACTTGCAAGGGGGAAGATTCATGGGCCATGAAGCAGCAGATATCTTTGTTTCTCTTCTTCTCTATCATCCCCTTCCCTCTTGATTTCACTCTGGCTCTACCCAAATAGATAAATAAATAAATTTAAAATTAATAATATAGTGAAACTATTATGTAATCTTCTTTCCATTTTATTTTGGGGGACTTTAAAGGCTTGCTATACAGTTGCTGACATATAAGTACAAACTCTCATCTCCCTACAACTAGTGGTTTCAAGACATTCTCTTTCCTCCTCCAAACGATGTAATCTTTATACTTTCTAATAATAGCACAACAAAGAAGAAATTCTGTCTTGATGATTTCTTTAGGAAAAAAATATCTCCTGGATTCTCTTTCCACTGCATTGGCAGAATTATATGAAAAATTGATGATATGTGAAGCATTATGGTAGCCTGTTTTAAAGGGACTATCAGCTGTCAGTGAAATTAGCATTAAGCCATAATCTTTCTTAGACATATATGTGAAACAAAAGTCAGAATGGAGAGTTGTTCTGGTTCTATGAAAATGCCACACCCAAACCTGACTCTAAAGAAGCAGAAAAACAATAAACTGAAACTTGATATTCACCAGTCATCAATAACACACAAACAATAGTCAGTCAATGATGTCTAATCTCTCAGGTCCATGATGCCCCATATCCCAGAAGAACAAGTTAACAGAGTAAGTAGAAAAAAATGATAATAAGGAAATTTTTTCCCCAGGAGCAGTAGATACTTAGTTCTGGCACTGAGCCACAATAACAAACCTGGTGGCAAAACAAGCATATGACAACAACAACAACAACAAAAACCCTCTCCTATTAGAAATGTTTAAGACCAGGTAAGTCTTTGACACATAGCCATGAAAATCTGGTATAAACTACACTAATATAATAACTTGAATTTTAATCTAATTATCTCTTTAAAAAAAAACTTTGTTGGCCTCATAAAATGTGTTAGGGATACTCCAGGTGAATCAAGGACATGGACATAAAACCGGAAACTATCAAATATATAGAAGAAAACATTGGCAGGACACTTCTTCATGACTTATGTTTCAAAAAAATCTTCAAGGATTAAAATCTAACAGCAAAGAAAACAAAGGTGAAAATGAACCAATGGGACTACATCAAACTGAAAAGTTTCTGCCAGCAAAGGGTACCTCCACCCAAATAGAAAGACGTGCAATACCAGTGGGAGAAGATTTTTACACAACACACATCGAACAAAGAACTAACAACCAAAATATATAGAAAGCTTAGTAGGAGCCAGGTGGTGGCACACCTGGTTGAGCACTCATGTTACAATGTGCAAGGATCCAGGTTCAAGCTCCAGGTCTTCACCTGCAGGAAGAAAGCTTCACAAGTGGTAAAGCAAAGCTGCAGGTGTCTCTCTGGCTCCTTCCCTTTCTACATCTCCCTTACTCTAGATTTCTGGCTGTTTTCTATCAAATAAATTAATATAATTAAAAAATTAAAAAAGGAAAAGCTTAAAAAAATAAAAAGCTATATTATTATTATTTTTTTTCCTGATCCTGATATCTGATATGCAGGTGGATCCTAGTTACTGTCTAGGGAGCTGATGTCATGGCTAGAAAAAGAACCAGAAAGCTGGATCAGGGAACATAGTAGTTCCCAAATATGGGTAAGGGGTATAAATATTGTTGATAGTAAACCCCACTGATTTTATGTGATATGGGGCCCATATTCAGCTTAGGAACCTATGTGACCTCTGCATCCCTATAGATCTGAGCTCATATTATGTGGTCATGAGTAGAAATGTTCCAAGATGCCCCAATTTCAGGTCCCATCTTCCTCAAGTGGAACATAGAGTATGCTGTCTAACCTCCCTTCGAAGGATGGAACATTTTCTACTGTTGTTGATCCAGTTTGAGGGCAAGGTTCTATGGGGGCCCACAAAAGGGTCTATTGTGTTATTCCTGATAGAGATGATCAGTTCCAATGGAGAGAGGTATCTATTTGAGATCTAGGCCCATCATGTTTGTTTGGGAATCTCAGGACTCCCTGACTAGGACCCCAACTGATGGGGTGGCCTGATAGTAAAAAAAATAATATAGTTTTTGGCTCTTTGGAATATAACTAAGATAGGACCACTAACTATCTACAAAACAGAAACCACCCCCAACTCTTCCTATGAACTTTTCCAGCCTTTAGATTCATTATTAGCCAACATTTTTTTGGCTCTATATGTTAACTCTTTTTTCAGCTACCAGGTTCCAGATGCTAACATGATGCCAACTGGACTTCCCTGGGCAGACTCCATCAAGGTGTCCTGGAGCCCTGCCTCCCTAGAGCCCTGCCCCACTAGGGAAAGAGAGAGACAGGCTGGGTGTGTGGATCGACCTGCCAATGTCTATGTTCAGCAGGGAAGCAATTACAGAAGCCAGACCTTCCACCTTCTGCACCCTCTAATGACCCCGGGTCCATACTCCCAGAGGGATAAAGAATAGGAAAGCTATCAGGGGAGGGGATGGATAAGGAGTTCTGGTGGTGGGAATTGTGTGTTGTACCACTCTTATCCTATGGTTTCTGTTAATGTTTCCTTTTTTTCTTTTAAGTATTTATTTATTCTCTTTTGTTGCCCTTGTTATTTCATTGTTGTAGTTATTATTGTTGTCATCGTTGCTGGATAGGACAGAGAGAAATTGAGAGAGGAGGGGAAGACAGAGAGGGGGAGAGAAAGATAGACACCTGCAGACCTGCTTCATCGCCTGTGAAGCGACCCGCCTGCTGGTGGGGAGCCGGGGGCTTGAACCGGAACCCTTAACAGTCCTTGTGCTTTAAGCCACCTGTGCTTAATCTGCTGCACTGCTGCCTGACTCCTTAGTGTTTCCTTTTTATAAATAAAAATTTTTAAAAAGTGGGCAAAAACATAGATTGATAGATAGATAGATAGATAGATAGATAGATGATAGATAGTTATAGATAGATACAAAGAAACCCCATATCTGTAACCTGAGGAAAACTATTGAAGTTTCTGGGAAAGTAAGATGGGGACACGGAAACCTAGTGGTGGGAATGGCATTGAATTATACCCCTACTATCCTAAAAAAATTATAAATCATGACAAAATCACTAATAAAATATTGTTTTGTGGTCCAAGCAGTGGCCCAGTGAATAAAATGTTGGTTTCTCAAGTATAGGATCCTGAGTTCAGTCCCCCGCAGCACATTTACCAGAGTGATGTCTGGTTCTTTTTCTCTCTCTCCTCCTATCCCTCTCATTAATAAATAAATTGAAAATAAAAAATAAAAATAAAAATCTCAGTAAACTAAACACATGTAGCAGTGTTTCACAACTTGTGACTCCTCCCTAAAGGTGGGAAACAGAAATAGAACCCAATCCATGCTCCCCGTAATGTGTGTGTTCAAACGAAAGGGCCACCACAGGCCTCTAAAAAATGTATTTCAAATGATTTCCTAAATTGATTCAATTATGGCAAATGAAGCCTAGCATTTGCAAAGGGAAAACAAAATAAAACAGCAGACCTCTCAGGTAAACACTTTCAGGATCTTTTTTATCTAGCTTACCCAAGTTAAAAGTTAACTTTCAGTTACAAATACGAGGATAGATGTATGTATGTTTGAGATGAAAGGTCAAAACCTGAAAAGCCTGTTCTGAAGTTAAAACAATTTCTAAAATAGGTAAGAATGATTGGTATCTGGGGAGGCAAATGAATTTTTTTTTTGCCACATTTCTGTTAGATACAGTTTAATTTTGGTTTGATTTGATTACAAATCAGTAATCTGACTGCTATCTCACGTGCGGCCAAATAATCTCTGTTCTTCCAGAATCTAAATCTGCAAGTTTCACAGTGTATTTATATGAGAAAGGGATGTCAGGAGTCTTAAAACTGTTGAAACTGTTCTGATAGCTTTTTTTCCCTGATTTATTTAGTGTAAAGGTTTCTTTCTACATATCCAATGGAAGACAAACATGTATACAAAAGTCAAAACTAAAAACTCATTCTGGTCATTTAATTTAATTCCTGTGTTGATGCTCAGTGGCCTAGAATGGCATGGCATATCCCATGTTTGTAGCTCAGAAAATCCCTGGTAATTAATCATCTGCCTCCAGTCCCATTCTACTGATATAACAAAGGGAAATCATTTTCTGAAGGATTTGGGTTTCGGACTACACTGGATATGTGACAAATTCTAGTTTAAATTGGTAACAATTCATCTTAACTATGACCTGGACTTGGGTTCACTATGCTATTGCTGTGAAAAAAAAAAACTTGCCAGATGGGTTCAAGAAGGAGGAACATCCAGTCAAAGGCACAATGAGTCAGGACAGGACACTGAATCTTAGAGGGTTATAATGTCCATTTTTATCTTTTATTATTTTTTGGAGGGGAGTCTAGTAAATGGTTTCTAGTAAACAGAGTTAGTGGTACATGTGTAAAGTTTCTCGGTTTTTTTGAAAACACTCTCACCCTTAGCCTTGGGTCTTCCTCTGCCATCCTGCACTAAGACCTGAAAGCTCCCCCACCTCCTAAATCCTTTACTTTGGTGCAGTACACCAAACCGAGTCCCAGCCCCAGCTCTACATTGTGTTTCCCCTTTCTGCTCTGATTTCTCAACTTCTGTCTATGAGAACATCCCATATTAATCTTTTTCTTTATGTTGTATTTTTTTTCCAGCTAATGAACTTTTCATGTATGCAGAAATGTTTCCTTCAAAGCCTAGCTCAAGGACCAAGGTTCAGGCACCAGGTTCTCACCTGCAAGGAAGAAACTTCCTGAGCAATTAAGGAGTGCCATATATGTCTCTCTTTCTCTCTATCTTTCCCTATTTATATTTATACAATTTATCTTTATACAATAAATAAACACATCAATACATAAGTAAATGTTAAAAAATGCTCGAAGTCATTGATGACCAAGGATGTAAATAAAAACAATGAGATACCACTTTATACCTGTGAGAATGTCATGCATTAAAAAGGACAAAAATACAAAATGTTGGTGAGGATATGGGGGTGAAGGAACCCTTACACACTACTGGTGAGAATGTAAATCGGTCCAACCCTTGTGGAAAACAGCTTGGATATTTCTCAGAATACTAGAAAGACATACTCTATGACCCTATAATTTTTCCCTTGGGGGATATGCCCAAAGGAAATAGAGACACCTCTTTGAAAAAAATCTATGTATCCCTTTTCTCACAGCAGCAGCAATTGTTAATAGCTTAAACTTCAAAGCAACCAATGAATGGTAAAGAAAGTTGTAATGTATAAACACAATGGAGTTAATTTGTAGTAGGGCACCAAAGTAAAAACCTTGGGTGGAGGGTGAGGGTAGATGTTCAGCTTCAATGGGGGGGGGGGGGCAAAAAAAAGAATGATGAAGTTGGGGGCAGGTGGTGGTAGTTAAGTGCACGTAGTACTATGTGCAAGGATCCCCACCTGTAGCAGGGCACTTCATGAGCCATGGTGAAACAGGTCTGTGGGTGTTTGTCATCCTCTCGCTCTAAATCTGTCTCCCTCTCCTCTCTCAATTTGTCTCTCTCAATGGAATGAAAAAAGAGAAGAGAAGAGGAGAGGAGGGGAGGGGAGGGGAGGGGAGGGAAGGGAAGGGAAGGGAAGGGAAGGGAGAGGGAAGGGAGAAGGAAGGGAAGGGAAGGGAGAGGGAAGGGAGAAGGAAGGGAGAGGGAAGGGAGAGGGAAGGGAGAGGGAAGGGAGAGGGAAGGGAGAGGGAAGGGAAGGTAGGGGAAAAGGAAAGGAAAGGAAAGGAAAAAGGGAAAGGCCACCAGATGCAGTGGATTTGTAGTGCCAGCACTAAGATCCAGTGACTGAAGGCAAGAGAAAGAAAGAAAGAAAGAAAGAAAGAAAGAAAGAAAGAAAGAAAGAAAGAAAGAAAGGAAGGAAGGAAGGAAGGAAGGAAGGAAGGAAGGAAGGGAAAGAAAGGAAGGAAGGAAGGAAGGAAGGAAGGAAGGAAGGAAGGAAGGAAGGAAGGGAAAGAAAGGAAGGAAGGAAGGAAGGAAGGAAGGAAGGAAGGAAGAAAGAAAGAAAGAAAGAAAGAAAGAAAGAAAGAAAGAAAGAAAGAAAGGGAAAAAGAAAGGTGAAGTCATATCCTTTGCCTTATCTTGGATGGAATTTAAAGAAACCATGTTAAGTGATATAAGTCAAAAAAGAGGGATGAATGACCGATAATCTTGATCCTAGATGAAACTTAAAAAACAAAGATCGGGGTGGGTCAGTAGCACAGCTGGTTAAGAGCACATGGACCTAAGCACAGGGACCAGCACAAGGATCCTGGTTCTAGCTCCCAGCTGGCTCCCCACCTGCAGGGCGTTCGCTTTACAGTTGGCAAAGCCAAGTCTGCAGGTGTCTTTCTCTCCCACTCTCTGTCTTCCCCTCCTCTCTTGATTTCTCTCTATCTTATCCAACAGCAATGATGACAATAACAATACCAGCAGCAAAAACCAAGGCAACAACACAACAAAAAGGGGAAAATGGCTCCCAGAATCAGTGGATTTGTAGTGCAGGCACTGAGCTCCAGCGATAACCCTGGGGGCAAAAAAAGAAAAAGAAAGAAACAAGGACAGAACAGGAAAACAGACTCAGGAGGTGGGGAGTTGGAGGGGAGGGTGTTGAAGATTTGGGGCATGATCCTGGAAAAGGATCTAAGCTGGGGGTGAGGGTGCTTTTTACCATATCACAGGGAGATAAGAAATTGTACCCAGGTTGGGGTATAGCATAATGGTTATGCAAAGAGATTTTCATGTCTGAGACTCTCAAGTCCCAGGTTCAAGCCCCCATACCCCCATAAGCCAGAGCTGATTAGTGCTCTGGTAAAAAAAAATTGTACCCAATAATCACATAATAAAAGGGTAAAATAAATAAGCAAACAAATAAGCTAGACAAAGGGTTTTTTTTTTTTTTTTTTTTAGGTACTATAGAGATGACTTGGAATTCAGAGCCATAAGGAAGACTATGATGTGTCCAGGGAGTAGCTTGTGACTTCCAAAAGTAAAGGCCAGAGCTGCAGGGTTCTGGTACATATCGTTTGTATCTAAGAAGCAGCAATACTGGAAACTTAAAAATTAAAGAAAATAGATGTGAACAAAGTAAAACAACCATATTGACCTGAATTTACTTTGCTGAAAGTTAACCTCAGTGGAACATAATTTCCTTTGAAGCAAAAATTGCTAATCTAATGGTTACAGTTAGATATTATTAAAAGTGTGCTGAGTGGATTTTAAAAAGATGAATAAACAGCCTTAGGGTCAGGCTAAAGTTATTTGTTCCATAATTGTGTTTTGGCCAAGTTCAATGATGGCCTTTATGACCTTTAAAGAGTTTCAGGGATATTTTATTTTTATTTATTTACTAGATGGGGTTAGTGGTTTATAGTTAACAATACAATACGGTAGTTGATACATGTGTAACATTTCTCAGTTTCCCATTTAACTCTCTAACACTCTACCTAGGTCCTCCTCTACCACCAAGTTTCAGGTCCTGAACATTCCCAACACCCTCCCCACCCAGAGTCCTTTACTTTGGTGCAGTACACCAGAGTTTCAAGGATTTATCCACTACTATATTTTGTTGTTTCTCTTGCTTATTTAAGGTTTGTACAAAAAAAAAAAAAGATATCTTAAAATATGTGTATTATGTAGCATATCAAAACCGTGTCTTTTATGGTACTATTAGGATAGTTCCACTTCTCTTGGAATTAGTTGAAGGAATTCCTTTACTATATGAATGGGCATTAATGCTTTAATTTTTTTCTGGGGGCAAGGTGGTGGTGCACCTGATTAAGTGCACATGTTGCAATGCACAAAGATCCAGGTTTGAGCCCCTGGTCCCCAGCTGCAGGAGGAAAGCTTTACGAGTGGAGTGGTGAAGTGGAGCTGCAGGGGTCTTTCTGTCTCTTTCCCTCTCTGTCTCCCCCTTTCCTCTCTATTTCTGACTTTCTCTATCCAACAAATAAATAAAGATAATATTTTTTTTAATTTCTGAAATGAATACACCAGTCAATTAGAGAAATATAATTATTAATAACTTTGCTGGTGTGAATATTAAGATGTATTCCCAACAGAAAAGCTTTCCTAGAGTATGCTGTTTGAAGCACATTTTAGAGGATGGGAATGATATGTTAACAAAGCATTTTCTTTTTGTTATACACAATATGTAATTAGATTCCCACCAAAAACAGAATGCCAGAATGCCATGCTCTAGGAGCACTTAGTCAGTCGTGACAACATAAATTTGACCAATGGCCTAAATATATGTGAGCGTCCTTTGAAAATAAAAAACAATAACACTCCCTTCATCCCCCCCCACCAGTAAAATTGCGGTTAAATTATGTAACATACTTAAATTGTATATGGCTGGTTAGATCTGCTGAAGCTATAATTGATCCATTAAAAAAATCAAAACCAATTTAACTATTTTGGAATCATACTACTTGGAAGCTGCAATGAGGGGTTTGCAAACTTTTCTGTACAGTACTGGGCAGTAAATATTTTAAATGTAAACCAAGATATCAGGTCAAGTATAAATAATAACTTCTACAACAAAAGCTAAAAATGTCCACAATTGGAAGTTGGGTAGTAGCACAGCAGGTTAAGCGCATGTGGCACAAAGTGCAAGGACCAGCTTAAGGATCCTGGTTTGAGCCCCTGGCTCCCACCTGCAGGAGAGTTGCTTCACAAGCGGTGAAACAGGCTTGCAGGTGTCTATCTTTCTCTCCCCCTCTCTGTATTCCCCTCCTCTCTCCATTTCTCTCTGTCCTATCCAACTACAAATACATTAATACAACAATAATAACTACAACAATTCTTCTTCTTCTAGCATTTGCCCTTCTTCCGTAGCCAGTCAACAGCATCAGGTTGAGCCTGATGTAAAGTTTCGAGACCTCCTTTGAATCTGGAGAGGTGGCAGTCGTTGACTATGTGGGTCATAGTCTGTCTGTAGCCGCAGGGGCAGTTCGGGTCGTCTCTGGCTCCCCAGAGATGGAACATAACTACAACAATAAAAAACAAGGGCAACAAAAGGGAAAATAAATATTTTTTTAAAAGTCCACAATTGTTGACAAATTAAGAACATAATAATAAAAGAGTAAAATTGGTTGTAACAAAAATTAAAATTGGAATTTCTTTGATGTGACATTTTACTTAATTTGAAGCTCAATGATACTGTTCATTGTCATACAACTGACTACAAATACTTCTACATAAAAATCATCTGTGCTACCTAGAAAGCTGAGGCCTGGAGGTAGGTCACCTGGTAGAGGACATCCCTTGCCATATAGGAGGCTCTCTGGCTTTGAGCCCCTGAACAACATGGGAGTGTCATGGACATTTAACAGGTAAGAGTCAAGGATGGTGGAGTAGTGGAATGCTGTCTCTCTTCTATGTTTGTCTCTCCATCCACACCCTCAAAATAAATAGATAATAGAAGACTGAGTGGAGGAATCACTTACGAACTTCAAGGTCTTGAGTTCATTTCCATGTGCTGTACAATAAACAGGTTTTTAATTATTATTTTGCTCACTAGTTATATATGACTGATTTTTGTGTAAGGCGAATTATATAAGACCAGCAAAGCATTGCCTACAAAAATTAAAAAAAAAAAAAAAGCAAACCAATAATAGCTCCTATTTACTACTGGGATCTTTACTCCAGTATATAGTGTTGTCGTTTTTTAAATCAAGTAATAGGGAGTTCTTAACATACACCTGGAACATTAAGCAAAAACTAAACGTATATGAAAATGATATTGAGTAGCTTCATACAAGAAAAAGTCTCCAGCACAAAATAGTGTGATCTAAGAACAGCTAACACTGATAGGGGAAGTAAAGGCCTTTCTAAATGTGTAAGAGAGTTATTTCCTTTCTTATTAATGGTAAAGAGCATAAATCTGTTTCTCAGTATAAAGGAGATTTTTTAAAATATTTTTAGTGTTCCTAGGTAAAAGCTTTCTTTTTATGGAAAGGATTTGAGCAAAGAACTCAGACTTTTGACTATGCCTGCTGTGTTTGAATCTCAATGCTACTCTGTATAACCTTGGAAAAACTACTTATCCTCCATTATCAGATAGTTCAGGTACAAAATGCTGATGGCAGTTCCAACCTAACTGGATTTTGTGAACATTCTGCCTGGTACATTATCATATACTCTACAAGTATCAGCAATTTTTTATGCTTAGTTACTATTAAATTACCATTGGTAATTATAATGATAATTTTTGACATTAAATTAATATAAATTTAACAAATTCATTCTCAAATCTTTTTTTGTCTCTATAGATGTCCTGTATTACATCACTGGCACAAGAGTTATAGCATAAACTAATTAGATACATATCTACATATCTCTAATCTGATGCAAATTTCATTCTGGTAGGAGAGATGATAGCATGGGATAAAAATACAATAAAAATGTATCATATATCAGATGCTTTGGGTAAAATTCACTGAAAAGTCAAAGAGCACTGAAGAGGAGAAGGATGAAATTTAATACAGTGAGACAGTTTTCAGATGTGTGCAGTTTATTTCCCTGTGATGGTATCTGCACAACATATCCACCATCAACTGACATCTGCCTCCACCATAGTACACTAAATCCCAGGGCTTGGGTATGTACTTACTCTCATATATGCTGGCATTTTCCACTGAGAGTTAAAGAGATCTTGTCTAGGTTTCCAGTCCTAGAAAACAAAAATACAGACCATTCAGTTAAATTTGACCTAGCATTTTTTTTTTCAATAGACATCCATATCTGAGGATAAAGTATGAAAAGGAAATTTTGAGTTTTCCTTTGGGATTGAAGGCAAATGAATCCTCATGATGCATTTTGTCAGGGAGGGAGTATCGCAGAGTTTGAAAAGGAAAATATTTCAGAGTTCAGGACATATATTTTCATAGTTTCAAAATTTATCTTCTGAGTACTTGAGATTTTGAGATTTTGTTAGACTTCTGATCATGAGTAGGTGGGAAGCAGAACACGTAGCATCCTTCTTTATTAATATATATCATATTTATGATTTTTGATTTATATTTATTCATTATTTTGTAATTTTATAAAACAGAGAAAAATGGGAGATCAGGGAAAATAGAGAAATACAGAGGCACCTGCAGCACTGGTTATCCCCCTACCGATGGGGACTGTTGGCTTGAACCCTGGCTTTTGTGCACGGTAACTATGCACTCAACTGGTAGCAGCACAGCACAACCCCTAATAAGTTTTTTTTGTTGTTGTTGTTGTTTTTTACTTAGTGCAATAGAGTCAGACTAAAAAAAGATCTTAGATGTCAGATAGTATAATCCTCAGGAAACAGACACAGGAAGGTCGTGTGAGTTACTCAATATCAAGATAAGATAATGCCTCTTTGAACCTTGGTAACTGAATGACATAATTGAAAGGTCCTGAGGTGTAAGAAAAATTATCTACATATTATTTTACATTTTACCATGCTTCTGCATAACACAATTTCCACTAGAACAGAGGTAGAGAATGTCTAGCCACTTGAGTCATATATGGCCCATGAAATCATTAGGCCTGGATTTGCCAAGGCATCCAGAACCTTTTTTCATAGCCATACTGAACACTGATTCCTTAAGTTGATAACATTGCTATGACCTGTGAAATATATATATAAATTGCCCTTGACAGAAGAAAAGTTTTCTCACTCCTGCTCTAGAAAGGTGATTTAGACTGTGTGTAGTGATAGTTCCTACAATACAATGCAATTCTCCTTTATATGATTCAGCTTTTTTCTCTTAAACACAGTGTGTGGGGGGAGAACTGACTTCATCTTAGTTCTGGGCTTATAGTGCTAAAATTGATTATTGTATTAAATTGAAAGGTAGAACCAACTCACTAGGACAGAGGCTTTTGTCCATTTATTTTAATTTTTGAAAGTTCAGGTTCTAAAAGCATGTTAGTACTTTACAGGTGCAGGGTATATACAAATAATGATTTTCAACCTTGTGAGGCTTTCTTAAAGTTAACACTTGACTTTTACTAAACCACTTTGAAATAAGTATATGAGAAATGTGTTATGGCTAAACAGAGAATGAAATTAGGGCTGGGTGTGGTTTATTACAGCAAAGAAAAGGACTCCATAGAAGAAAAGGTAAGGAGGAGATGGATAGGACATTGAATCCCTGGTGGAAATATATCTAAGTCAGGTGTGAAACTATTTTGCAAACACCTATTCACAGGAGGATGAGAAATGGTATCCTTGTGCCAACAACTGTACTGTAAACCACTAAGGCTCCAATAAAATGATAAAATAGAAACTTCTGAACAAAAAAGTTGCAGTAAATTGATCCAACCCCTGTGGGGAGCAGTCAGGAGAACTCTCTGAAGGACAGAAATAGCCATACATTATAACCCTGAAATCCCTTTCCTCGGAATATATCCTAAAGAACCAAACATATCCATCCAAAAATGTGTGTGTGTGCCTATGTTCATAGCAAAACAGTTTGTAATAATGGGAAGCAACCCAGGTGTCCAACAACAAAGAAGTGGTTGAGAAAGTTGTGTTATGTATACACAATTAAATACTACTCAGCTATTAAGAATGATGAATTCACCTTCTTCACCTCATCTTGGATGGAACTTGAAGGAATCATGACAAGTGAGTTAAGCCAGAAAGAGGATGAATATGGGACGATCTTACTCATGGAAAAATGTTAAGAAATAAGAACAGAAAGAGAAACACAAAGAAGAACTTGGCCTGGGTTTGGTGTATTGCAACAAAGTAAAGGACTTTGATGGTTAAGTCTCTTATCCTGGCCCACGATGGTGGAGAAAGACCTTGGAGGATGGTTAAAATGTCTTGTAGAAAGCTGGTAAATTTTTCACATGTACTAACAACTTTATTTACTGTTTACTGTAAACCATTAATCCCCCAGTAAAATTAAAAAGTTATTTTAAAAAAAGATGTACTTGGAGATGGCTCAGCTGGTAGAGTACACATCTTGTCAAGCTTGAAGACCTGTACTCATTTCCCCAGAACCATATGGGAGCATCATACAGAGTTTCAAGGGAAGCTCTATGAATAGTGCAGTCATGCCATGATGTTTTTTCTCTATCTGATTAAAATAAAAATATATATATATCCCACTAGGATCAAATGAATTATGCAAGTGTGAAGCCCCAGTGTGGGCAAAAAAGAAACAAGGAAAATATAGTACATTGTAGGTTTTCTATTAAAAAATAAATTATATCACATACTTGTTCTCATATCTAAAATAAATCACTATTCTATTCTTAATGAAAAAATAAATAGGTAAGTGAAATAAAATAAAAATAAATAAAGTACTAGGAGATAGTGTGACTTATTCCTAGAGAATCTGGACAGTGCACTTGGGAGTAGTATGAACTCAGAGTAGCTTGAGGTAGTATGTAATATGAAGCAGAAGGCCATTAGGGATTACCTGTGAAACAAGACCATCCTTAGCCTTAAACTCCCAATTCTAGAAACTAACATTTTTTAATCTTTTTTTTTAATTTATTGGATAGACACAGTTAGAAATTGAGAGGGAAGGTGGTTATAGAGAGGGAGAGAGACAGAGAAACACCTGCAGCACTGCTTCACCACTTGTGAGGCTTTCCCCCTGCAGGTGGGGATCGGGTACTCGAACCTGGCTCCTTGCACACTTAACATGTGCATTCAACCAGATGTGCCACCACCCAACCCCAGAACCTAACATTTTTAACTACCTTTAACAAGTTACATAAATTTTCTGTGTCTCAGTTCTTTCACACTAAACTGAGGATGCTAAAATACCTCATAGGGTTGTAGTAAATATTAAAGTGTGTATTACATGAGATAATATGTCAAAAGAACTTTAGAATATTATCTGGCACATTGCCAATGCTCTATAATTGCTGTCCTTTAATGTTAGATGAATAATTATTCACATATAGTTCTGGAAACTGAAAGTTCAAAATCATTATCAGTGGGCCAAAAGCATAGTGTTTAGCAGGCCATGATACCTAAAGAGAGTCTAAAAGAAAATTACTACTTGCCTTTTCTAGTTTCTAATAACTGCAGATATTTCTAGGATTGTGGAGGCATCATTTCAATCTCTGCTTTACATGAATAACTCTTCTGCTCTCTGTAACAAATATTTCTCTTCCAACTTTTTTCTGGCACTAAGGATATCCATGAGGCCCAGAATAATCTTGCCAACTCAATATAATGATTTTAATCATATCTTTAAAGATTATCTTCTAAATAAAGTAATATTTACAAAGGGCTAGAGATAAGAACCTCGTATCTTTAGAAGTAAATTATTTAGCCTCTTACACTAGTTAATACATAATACTATAAGATGTGGTTGAAGATATCATAAAATATCTAAATATAGCACCCTGGGAACCATAAACATTTAAAAAGGAAACAAAGAAAGAAGAGCCACTAGAGGGTAATGAGGAGAGAGAAACCGAAGAGATAATTAGGGTGGAGTAATATGTATGCTTCAGATTCCAATGACGTAGTAAGTTACACAAAGGACAGCATGTCAGAAACACTTTAGAGTGCCAACAGAAGAGATCATTCCATGTGGCAAATAGAAATAACATCCATACATTTAGCCAAAGTGGACTTATTGGCATGACTACTGGAGAGAATTCCAAGTCTTGATAGATTAAGGAAGGAGTCACATACATAACTGTGATATACTTTGTAAGCTGGCATAAAAGGAGAGGAAAACAGTGCCAATGCACATCTCAACAAGTCACACTTCTACTTCACTGTAAGTTGCATTTGCATTGAATTATTTATGGCTAAAGTTCATAAAAATCACTTTGCTTTGCAAGATGAATAAGGGCCATGATTAGAAGGAAAAATTATTGTCCTCTTCCCATATCAATATATTTACTCTCTAGTTTAAAAATGCTGAAGACAAAGATTTACTCATTCTTAAAATTTTTCAACCTTTTTCTACTTAAAGATGTTAATGTGTAGTTCAGTAGTGATGTTTTTAGTCATAATACTCTTTTGAAATAGCTTCCGAAGGAATATTTATTTTTAGTGTTAGAAGATATATTTTATTTATATCATATGAAGTAGAGAGTCTCACGTAAGATAAGGAGATGGAGAGAAAAGCCAGATCACCACTCTGGTATGTGATACATGCAGAATTTGGGTGAACTGGGAGCTTCAGGTATACAAATACCATTTTCTACCAATTGAGATATTCTCTGACTGGAAAAATGAACATTAAATAGTAAAATAAAATGTTTATTTTTTTCTATTATTAAATACTGTCTACTCATCTAATATTCATTGCAGATACAAATAATATACTAAGAATTATAGTACTATTCTGGTGAGACCTTTCTTAGCTCACAGGACTCCTCAATTCCATTTTGGGTGGTGCACTTCCTAACAAAGCCATAGAAGCTAGATATAGCCCAGGACCCATGAGACAGAGCACATAAGAGCATGTATTCATAAGTTAGGGGAAAAATTTATACCTTAATGTAAAAGTGCACAATAGTTTGCAGTGACTCAATAAGTGCAGCAAACAAGAAGACCTAAAAAGACACTTTTTAAAATTAAATATCAAGCACACAATCAAATAGTTTCTACTTAGTCATAGATACCTTCCTCACCTACTTCGTATTTCGCTTCCTTCAATCACTCCAAATCTAACCTTGTCAGACAAAGCAAAGACTACAAAAGCTGGATAACAGCAAGAGGCTGGCATACTTTAATGATGGTTCTTTTGTTCACTACCAAGCTACCCCATCACCTGCGGCCCTAATTGAGGAATCCTGGAATTCCCACAAAAACATGATGAGGCTTAGACCTCTAACAGATCCCTCTGGCCACTGTCACTGGTCGTCTCCATCAGGAAGAACATAATAGACCCCTTTGTGGGCCCCTAGGGGACCTTGCCCTCAATGTGGATCAACAATGGTAGGGATTGCTCCATTCTCCAAAGGGAGGTTAAGTCAACATACTTGGCCACTCGAGGAAGACAGGTCCTGCAATGAGTGCAGCCTAGAATGTTCCTGGCTCTATGATCACAGAATGCAGGCTCAGACATAGAGGGATGTAGAGGTTAAACAGGCTTCAGTGCTGAATACGGGCCCCAGATCAAATCGATGGGGTTTACAGTTAACAATATTTATATACTTTCCCTATATTTGGGAGCTATTCTCTTCCCTGATCCAGCTTTCTAGTCTTATTTCCAACTATGACACCATTTCCCCAGACAATATCTTTAGCCCACCGCATGTTAGCTATTGGACTTGGGCAAAGATTAATAAAGTCATGAGCCGCCCTTGGAATATACCTAAAATGGACCTACTAGCTTCTTCCAAAATGGAGACTCCAAATCTCAGCTGCTATATTCTGACCTTTAGAACATGGGCATTGGGGGCAGATGGTGGTGGCACACCTAGTTGAGCGCACGTTACAGTGCGCAAGGACCCAAGTTCGATCCCCTTCTTCCCACCTGCAAGGGGAAAGCTTCACAAGTGATGAAGCAGAGCTGCAGGTGTCTCTCTGTCTCTCTCCCTCCCTATCATCCCCTTCCCTCTTGATTTCTACCTGTCTCTATCCAAAAAATAAATAAAGATAACTAAAAGAAAATAAAAAAACATGGGTATTGGCAGGTCGATCCATACTCAGATTTGTTCTTACCACTATAGCATTTAAAAAAAAATGTACCAAATAATCAGACTTTTTAGTAGATGATCTAGTAAGGTCAAAGAACCTACATCTATGGCCTGTCTATCTGGACAGTAGTGGAACTGAATTGAAACATGGCCTCACTCAATCTGGTGTGATAGTCAGGTCCCAGTTGTTTCACCACCACAGTCTTTCTTTTCTTTCTTTCTTTCTTCCTTTCTTTCTTTCTTTCTTTCTTTTCTTTCTTTCTTTCTTTCTTTCTTTCTTTCTTTCTTTCTTTCTTTCTTCCTCCCTTTCTATCCTTCCTTCAATTCTTTCTTTCTTTTTATTTTCCAGCAAGGCCAGTTGATTGAAGAGTCCCCTGTCATCATTATACAGCAGGTAAGCCTTCCCCAACTTGCTACCACATCTCTTCTATACTGTCTATGGGGTCTCAAATGTCAGAATTAGAGACACATTCCTTTGAGTTTAGAAAACACTTCAGTCTTCAAGAGTTAAATTGTTAAATACAAATGTTCTTATGAATAATTTCAACATAAATATCAAGTATCCCAGGCCCTGGCCCTGGTCCAGTTTTTGGATACTTGATATTTATGTTGAAATTATTCATAGGAACATTTGTATTTAACAATAGGCCTACTAACTATCCAAAATGGAAACCCTCAAAGCTTCATCACTATTCCAGCCTGTAGGTTCATGATTAGTCAACAATTTGTTTGGCTTTATATATTAACTCTTTTTTTAGCCACCAGGTTCCAGATGCTAATGTGATGCCAACCAGATTTCCCTGGGCAGATGACCCCACCAATGTGTTCTGGATCCCTGATTCCCCAGAGCCCCACTCCACTAGGGAAAAAGAGAGACAGGCTGGGAGTATGGATCAACCTGTCAATGCTCATGTTCAGCAGGGAAGCAATTACAGAAGCCAGACCTTCCACCTTTTGTACCCCGTAATGATCCTGGGTCCATACTCCCAGAGGGATAAAGAATAAGAAAACTATCAAAGAAGTGATGGGATATGGAGTCCTGGTGGTGGGAACTGTGTGGAATTGTACTCCTGTTATCCTATATATATTTTTTACTAGTGTTTCCTTTATATAAATAATAAAAAAAAATCAAGTGTCTCTAAGTGCCAAGGCTTAGGAGATGTAGATGAAGATGATGATGACCTACTGCTGTACATATGCTATGTGACAGACCATAATTGTGCACTAGAATATTTGTTATCTCCAATTCTTTAAATAGGAGAAAAAACTGATGTTAAAGGGGTTAGAGTACAAAAAAGAGTTAAGTGAAAAATGGGGAGCAAGAGCTTTAAAATTTCAGGCATTTCACAATCCTGCCTTAGGCCAGCCCTGATCTTTATGGTTTTCCTCAACACCAGTAAAATGCTGATGACTACTTCTCCGAATCACATAGAGTAGGGTATAATGCACTCTCCATTATGAACAGTGTAAAAAATAACCCCCGGCAATGAAAGTATGTTCACCCAGGATAAGAAATGGAATTGGGATTAAAAGCCATATGACACCTGGATTTCAACAAAAGTAAATTACCAAGGGGGAAAAGAACAACAGAACTAGACAGTTAAACATTAGCTTTCAATGGTTTTGAAGTGTTTAAGTTTTGCAATTGGTCTGGTTTGGAAGCTCTCCAGAAAAAAAAAAAATTATTTTCTCTTAAGAAGAGAGCTCTGCAATATTTTCTTTGATGAAATAATGTGATCTTCAATGGCGTCTTATGTGACCCAAACTTTCAATGGACCCATTATTTTTAGATGACCTCATCCTTGCTAGGTTTTTACAGGTCAGCAAGGAGCTATCAATAGCTTCCTGATAGTTAATCCTACATATTTAAATAACTGTTAGTCTGTTAGTCTTATCTATGCTAAGAGGAAGCTTTTATATGTATCAGACTTCCTTAGTGCATAATAAAAGCTAGATTGAAATTCTGGGAAAGGTTCAGCAGCCTGAGCTTTAAGAATGAAGAATCAAATTGAAAATAATGATACCACACTGTCTTCAGTTTTTCGCTTGCTGAAATTCCATGATTCATCTGGCCTAAGAATGACTTGCAGTAGAAACAGTAGCACAACTAATCAAGTCAGGAGAGGGTTGCTGGGTGATTTTATCAAGCAGGTCAGGAGAACAGTGAGGATACTTGGGTCTTCTGACTTTAGAAGCAATGAGAAGGTAGCTAAGTAGCAACTCAACTAATTTCCACTAGAAGCTAATATTCTATGATTAGAGACTCTTTCTTTTTCTCTTGAAAAGCTTTAAGAGTTTTGTATTAGAGTCCTGAGTAGTAGTGGACTCAGAAGAATGCACACATTAGACTGAATAAGGACCCTGCTTCAAGTGTCCAGTTCTCAGTTTCAGGGAGGACATCTCATGAGCCATGAAGCAGGGCTGCAGATATTACTCTTTCTCTCTGCCTGTCTATAGGCCTCACCCCCATCCCTTTCAATTTCTTTCTTTGGAAAGAAACAAGAAACAAAGAGGGAAGGAGGAAGAAAGGTGGAAAAACAGAGCAGAATTCAGGAAAACAGCAAGGCCTGCAGGCAGGAGACTGGAATTCAGAAAAGCAGCAAAGCAGGCAGGCAGGCAGGCAGAAAGGAAGGAACAAAGGAAAGAAAGAAGGCAAGAAGGAATATTGACTGTAGGGAGCAGCAGATTCATAGTGCAGACACCAAGGTCCAGCGATAACCCTGGTGAAACAAAAAGCTTTGCCATTATAATATAATTATGATTGTTAGTTGCCCACCTACTCCAAAGCAAGACAAGTTTCTGATCAGAGGAAGAGAGAGGGGCATGTTTTGCAGCATATGCATAGGATCCTAAGAAGATGATGAAACAGTGAATTTACTTTCTCCACATGGCACGAGAAGTAGAGAGTTACTGCTGGTCTTATTTCACAATTTGTAAATGGGATGTTTGCACATATATGGGTCTTAACATGTTCATAGATTATAGGTGTATGTATATATGTGTAAAATAAAAATACTTCTTATTAGGTCAGCCTCCCATCAGTATAAAGTGAAGTTCCTCAGGTAAACGCATGATTTATTGATATAATTAAAGGATTTTCAGCATCTGCTAATTGTCTGTGACATGTATCCTTTATCTACAAGGAAAATTTATGAATTTCAGTGATGATTATAAATCTTATACTCAGCAAGTTAGAGACTTACCTAAAATAAAAGCTTAAGTTCAAATTCAAGTAAATACGGCTAAAGTTAATAGATCAATTTCTCTAATTTTCATGTACTTAATTAATTAAATAAGACATAAATATAAATATATTTATATTTAATTAAATAAGACATAAATATAAATATATTTGCCCAAGACACTGTGTCATTCACTGTGGTGATGATGCAAGTTTTTGAATAGTTAGTTATATGGTGGTGACTTTATACATTAAAGTGAATGAAGATCAGATTGAACTGTGAAGAAATTTAACAAAGGCTATCCCAGAAAACCAAATCATATTCTCTCAAATGGAATGAAGACTGAATAGATAAAACATTAATATTTCTTCCCCTGTATGCAACATTTCTGTAAATAACCTGAACTTGTTTGTGAACTCAGCTAGAGATCTATCAGTGACCCAGAAAAGTAATACCCAGCCAAACAGTGATAGATTGACTTACTGGTGACCTTAAGGCTATATAAAAGTTCTTTTTTAATATAGCATTCAAAAATAAATGGCTGATTATTTTCCTTTATTTTCTATGTAATTTTAAAATAATATTATATTTTACCATGTATACACTATTGTAAGCAATTTAAAAATAGGCAGGGTTCCAGGAAGTGTCACACCTGGTTAAGCATACACAGTACTATGTGCAAGGACCTAGGTTTAAGCCCCAGCTCCCCACTTGCAAGGGGGAAGCCTTATGAGCAGTAAAACACGTAATGTAGGTGTCTATCTTCCCCTTTCCTTTCAACTTCTCTCTGTCTTATCAAATAAAATAGAAAAGGAAAAAGGGTCACTGCGAGTGGTGGATTCATAGCATTAGCATCAAGCCTTAGAAATAAAAGGAAAAAAAAATACACAAGGTATAAACATAGGAAAATAATAAAGTGAAGTAAAATGTGTCAGAACTTTGTCTTTCTATGTGTCATTTATGAAGTGATCCCATCTTTATATTGATGTTTTCCTTCTCTGCCTCCACTATTACCACTATTACAAAATGACTACTTTGACCTTTATCCAGAACGATACATTCTCTATACTATATAATCTAGTACTTACATGTATGTATGTCTATGAATAAAAATGAAAGAAGTGTATAGGTGTTCATGTACTGTAGGTACTGCAGCCCCATCCTTCTGGTCTCTCATAATTCCTCAACAAATATTTGAGTAACTACTTTACTCCATAGCCCAAGCACCTATTCAGTTTGCCTTCACCCTGTCTTAACCTTGAACAGTTTACAACCGTTATTTCAAATGAAGAGTAGATTGCTTTTTAAAGTCATCACAGGTTCTCATAGAAAAAAATTGTAGCAAGGTCTAGAAAAATATGGGTTCCTGTATATGATCCCAGACCTCATTATTTATTATTTTTGTTATTAATATTGGGTTATAAGAGTGTATAGTCCCACATTCTACCCACTACCGAGGTCCTTATAAGAGTGTATAGTCCCACATTCTACCCACTACCGAGGTCCTGTATCCCCACTCCCTTACCTCCCATGATAACAGAATCTTATCATTAAATTACTTAATTTTAGAAGAATTAATTTAGTTACTCCTATGTCACTTACTGACTTTTCTCAAACCATGAATGTAAGGAATATTTGGCATTAACCAAGGTGGCCTTGTCATAATGTTAAAGGAACATGGGCAGCTGGTGTCTAGCACCTTGGAACCTTTAGAACAAACCTAATTTCTTCCTAGGCCTAGTTATTTTGTATTAAAATTTACCATCACAGGTTGAAACTTACAGTGTATAAAAGCTGGATATTACAGGTCTAGGGTTTGAGCTACTAGCTAAATCTTGATTGAACATTATGTGGGTTAGGGAGGTAGAATAAATGCCACGTGTTTGTAAGATCCCCAGTTTGATCATCAGCACTGCATATCATGGAGCAATGCTCTGTTCTTGCTCTTGTTCTCATGTAAAGAAGGGAGGAAAAAAAGAAAAAAAGGAAGGAGTTAATCAAGTTCAGAGAGAGTAACTATCTTCTTTTCTTTCTATAAGTAGTATTTGATTTTAATACATATATTTATTAACATATACATTAAATACAACAGATATGAAATATGGGAGGAACACTGGTAATTTTAATAACCACTACAGAGTTATATAAAGAGAATAAGAATGAAACATTAACAAAAATAGACTGTTCTATGTTTTCAGATAATATAACACAGATGCCAACTCACCTTAAGCTACAATGCTATCATACTTGATATCTTCTTAATTTGAATCAAAGTTAGGTTTCTAAGTGCAATTAAATATAGTAAAATATAGTTAAATTATATATTATTGGCTAAAATTTATTTTAAAGGTAAGCTAAAATAACACTGGCCCCAAATGAAAGTAAATTGAAGGATCTCAATGGATAGATATCAAGGGAAGGGATTAGATATGGAGCTCTGGGGATGGGAACTGTGTGGAAATGTACCCCTCTTATCTTATAGTCTTGTCAATATTTCCATTTTATAAATAAAATTAAAAAAAATAATGCTCCTAGGTATGATCACAGAGTTCAAGCTCAGACCTACAGGGACACAGATGTTACACAAGCTCATGCACAGATTACAGGCCCCAGATCAAATCAATGAAGTTTACAGTTAACGATATTGATGTACTTTTCCCATATTTGGGAGCTACTCTCTTCCCTGATACAGCTTTCTAATTCTATTTCCAAATCTGACACCATCTCCTCAGACAATACCTTTGGTCCACCTGCTATTGGGAGCAGGCAAAAATTAGTAAAATCAGAGGCCCCTTGGAATATACCTAAAATAGACTTACTAGCTTTTTCCAAAACAGAGACTCCAAATAAATCTCATCAGTTATATTCTTGCCATTAGGTTTCTGATAACCAAACAATTTGTTCTTCTTTACATCTAAACGCATTTTCAGAAACCAAGTTGCAGATGCTACCATGATGCTAACCTGAATTCCTCAACCTCAAAAACATACTCTGTAGCCCCACCTCTCCCGAGCCTTGCCCCACAAGGGAAACATAGAAACAGGTTGGGAGTATGGATCAACCTGCCAACACCCATGTTCAGCATAAAAGCAATTACAGAAGCCAGTGCTTTCACCTTCTACACCAGATAGTGATTCTGGGTCCATGCTCCCACAGAAACAAAGAATAGGAAAGCTTTCAAGAAAGGGGATGTGGTACGGAACTCTAGCAGTGGGAATAGTGTAGAATATGTACCCCTCTTATCCTATGGTCTTGTCGATATTTTTTTTATTTTATAAGTAAATTTTTAAAAATGATACAAAAACAGGAAGTTTAACCAGAAATCTGTTTAATACAATGTAAGTAAAACATCTATATAATAAGATTGTTTTTAGCTTTTTAGTCAAAATGGTTGCTCTCTTTAGACATAAACTGGATTGAGAATTAGTCATGCTAACTAAAATTGGTTTGATTTCAGAAGAAAGTATAACTCAAAATAATGATCTGTTTCAGGTGTGGGGTGTTGGTGCACCCGGGGAAGCATACATATTACCATGTGCAAGAACCCAGGTTGGAGCCCCGTCTCCCCACCTGCAGCAAAGGGGTGCTTTATCAACAGAAAAGTAGGTATCTATCTTTCTCTCTTCCTCTCTGTCACCCCTTCCTTCTCAATTTCTCTCTGTCTTGTCAAATAAAATAGAAAGAATAAAAAATGGTCACTAGGAGTAGTGCTGGCATCAAGCCACAGCGATAACCCTGGTGACAATAATAAATAAATACCTATTTAATATGTAAAGGGTAATTACTTTTTTTTTTCTTTTTTAAATTTTTATTTATAAAATGGAAATATTGACAAGGCCATAGGATAAAAGGGGTACAACTACACGCAATTCCCACCACCAGAACTCCGTATTCCATCCACTACAGATGAAGATTTAGGGTCTCTGTTTTGGAAAAAGCTAGTAGGTCTATTTTAGGTATCTTCCAAGGAACCTGTGACTTTACTTATTTTTGCCTGAGCCTGACATCTAATATGCAGGTGGACCCAGGTTATTTTCTGGGGAAATAGTGTCATTGTTGTAAAAAGGACTAGAAACCTAGATCAGGGAAGAGAGTAGCTCCCAAATAATGGGAAAATTACAAAAATATTGTTAACTGTAAACCCCATAAATTTGACCTGGGCCCTATATTCAGCGCAAGAGTCTATGTAACTTCTGCATCCCTGTAGATCTTAGCTCACATTCCAAAGTCATAGGTAGGAACATTCTAGGAACATTTTAAGACCCATCTTCTCAGGTAGTAGGTAGAGTGTTGTTAATCCAACCTCCCTTCGGAGAATGGAACAGTCCCGAACATTGTTGATCCAAATTGAGAGCAAGGTCCTATAAGGACCCACAAAGGGGTCCATTATGTTGTTCCTGATGAAAATGACCAGTGACAGTAGCTAGGGGTATCGGTTAGGGGTCTAGGCCCATCATGTCTATGTGAGAATCTCTGGATACCTTGACTAGGGCCCCAGGCAACAGGGTGGCCTGGTAGTGACTAAAGACTCATCATTAGTATATGCCAGTCTCTTGCACTTATTCAGCTTTTTTACCCCTTACTTTGTCTGACAAGATTAGCCTTGGAGTGATGGAGGGAAATGTAATAGGAGGTAGGTGAGGAGGGTATCTAGGTTTAAGTAGACACTATTTGATTAGGTAATTACTTTCATGTCAGAAATATTTTAGTCATCTCTGAATTTGGCCTAAAGTTGTAACATAAAGCATAATACATTGTTTATATTACATAAATATAATGCTATGCTGTAATAAAATTTAAAGTAAATTAATAACAATTCTTAGTGCCCTCTTATAAGTATTAATTAACATTATGGTCTGATGACTCTGAGCTTGGAATGGACTCACCTTCCATGCGTTTTCAGGGTTCACATGAGTATAAGATGTCCAAGTTATATCTGGATATGCTGACCTCCCCAATAGGTCCTAGAACTCAGAGAACATCAAAAATGTTCTAAGATATGTCGGGAATACAAGAGCAGAAGACACTAAACAAGGCAAAGCATTCATATTTATTTTATTTTATTTATTTATTTTTTAATTTTTTATTTAAGAAAGGATTAATGAACAAAAACATAAGGTAGGAGGGGTACAACTCCACACAATTCCCACCACCCAATCTCCATAACCCACCCCCTCCCCTGATAGCTTTCCCATTCTCTATCCCTCTGGGAGCATGGACCCAGGGTCGTTGAGAGTTGCAGAAGGTAGAAGGTCTGGCTTCTGTAATTGCTTCCCTGCTGAACATGGGCGTTGACTGGTCGGTCCATACTCCCAGTCTGCCTCTCTCTTTCCCTAGTAGGGTGTGTCTCTGGGGAAGCAGAGCTCCAAAAAGCCTAGACCAAGTAGATTAGAAGCATCCAATAGCACAGCTATATACAAGATACTGGATACTGTACAGCAAACCATAACAAAAGGACTTTTCAAAGTTAACCCAATTAACAAATAATGTGATAACATTAACTATCATATTTATTTTTAAAGATTTCATTTATTCATTTCTTGAGAAAGTGAGAAGGGAGAGAAAGAAAGAGGTAGGGGAGAGAGAGAAAAGAAGAGGAGGGGGGGAGGAGAAGGAAGAGGAGGAGGAGAAGGAGGAAGAGGGAAGAGAGAAGAGAGGAGAGAGGAATGGGTAGAGACCATAGATTGCTCAGCTATGGCATATGATGGTGCTAAAGACTGAATTTCAGACCTCTGAGGACTCAGATATGAGAGCCTTGTGTACTATATCCATATTGTCTTTATAACACAGGAAGCCTTTCTTTCTTTCTTTCTTTCTTTCTTTCTTTCTTTTTTTTTCTTTCTTTTTCTTTCTTTCTGCTTTAATAGGTTACAAGATTGTAAAAGTGTATCCACACCATCACCAAAGTTTTATATCCCCATTGTTCCATCTCTCTAATATAACCATTATAATCCTAAGTTTTAGAAACAGTTTGCTTGCTTCTGTTTTTTTTGTTTTAAGATAGATGTGTATCATATTCATAACCCAGATATGAACGAAACCATCTTGTAGCTGTCTTTCATCTCTTCACTTATTTATCTAAATGCAATCACTTCTAGTTCCATGCATTTTGTCCCAAAGGACAATATTATCTTTTTTGATTGCAGAGTAGTATTCCATGAAATATATATACCATTATGTCTTTAGCAAGTAATCAGTTGATGGGCATTTATGGTGCTTACACTCAGGCTATTGTGAATAATAATGCTGCTTGGATCACAAGATAATTCTATTTTTAATTTGTTTAAGGACTCTCCACAGTCTTCAGCAGGGCTGCAGCAGTTTGCATTCCCACTAGTGGTGTAGCAGAGTAATGTTCTAGTTTCACTTTTCTACATGTGGCTATCCAGTTTTCCCAGCACCAAGATTCTGTCCACTTTGTCATATATTAGGTGATTATTTCTGGGGTTTTTATTAGCTTTTTTTTTTTTGATAGAGACAGCCAGAAGTTTAGAGGGAAGGGGGAGATAGAGAGGGAGAGAGACAGAGAGACACCTGCAGCCCTACTTCACCATTCATGAAGCTTCCTCCCTGGAGCTGGGGAGCAGGGGGCTCAAACCTGGGTCCTTGTGCACTGTAATATGTGCACTCAACCAGGTGCACCACCACTTGTCCCCATTTCTGGGTTCTTAATTCTGCTCTATTAATTCAAGAGTCCATTTTTATTCCACTACCATGCTGTTTTAATTACTGTTGCTTTGTAGTATAAACTGAAATTGGGAAGTGTGATACCTCCATATATTTTCTTTTATTTTTATCAGAAATTCTTTGGCAAATCATAGCTTTTAGTTCCACACAAGTCTTTGGACAAGTTCTTCAATTTGCTTGACAATTGCCATTAATAGGGACTGCATTGAAGTTATAGATTGCTTTCAGTAGAATGGTCATTTTAATGATGTTTATTTTTCCAATCCAGGAAAAAGTTCTGTTCTTCCACTTTTGCATGTGCTTTTCTGTTTCTTTTAAGAATGTCCTGTTGTTTCCATTGTAAAGATCCTTTACCTCCTTTGTGAGGTTCACCCCAAGGTATTTTAGCTTTTAGGGTTCTATTGAAATGGGATTGAATATTTTATTTCCCTTTTCTCTGACTCCTTGTTTGTATACAGAAATGCCACCAATTAATGTATATTTATTTTGTATCTTGCAACTTTACTGAATTTATTAATCATTTCCAGTCATTTTTGGTGGAGTCATTTGGGTTTTCTAGGTATATTATCATATTATCAGAAAGTAGTGATAGTTTGATTTCTTCCTTTCCAATCTGTATATCTTTGATAGCTCTCTTTTGTCTGATTTCAATGGTAAGGATATTGAAGATTATATTCAAAATAGTAAAATTATTGGACATTCTTGACTAGTTTATGATTTTAGGGGGAAAACTTTCAGCATTTCCCATTGAAAATTATGTTAGTTGTGTGTTTGTCATAAGTAGTCTTCATTATGTTGATGAATTGTCCTTCTATTCTCTAATTTCTGGAGTGTCTTTATCATAAATGGGAATAGGATCTTGTCAAATGCCTTTTCAGCATCACATGATATGATCATATTTTTATCTTTCATATTCTTGATATGATGGATGACACTGACTGGCTTGTGGATGTTAAACCATCCCTGTTTTTCAGAGATGCCTAGAATTCTAGAAACTTTAAGAAAACTTTAAAATGTATATGTTGTTGCAGGTTCTTGGACCTTCTAATTTGCTTTTGGCATCCAACTATATTATATACTTGCTCCTAATATAAAAACAGCAATAATGTATTATTTTTCTTTCTCTTTATCTGGTAACATAATTTTGAGGTAAGATAATTTAATAGAATTTTTTTGTCATACTAGAGTTGCCCAAATCTAGGTGATATTTTTTTTGAAAATCAGATACAAGAGAGAAAGAGAGAGACATAGCGACTGAGACAGAGATTGAGGGAAAGAAGGAAAGATATCACAGCAAAAATGCCCCCCCCCAAGTGTGGTGGGAGATGGTCTCAAAATTGGATTATACTCACAACAAACTAGATACACAATTCAGGAGAGCTCTATTGCTGACCCAGGAGACTTAAAATAATTGTAGGAATAATATTTTAAAACAATTCTCTTAAATGAGGTATGAGTATTATTGAATGGATGTATAACTAATGCATGTGAGTATATTTGACCTTAACATAAATGTACATGCTTTTACATGGCATCTAAGCAATTTCTGAATTTAGTATATGAAAACAGTACTATGTACATTGGTCTATGCCATTTTAAAACATTCCTTTAAAATGTTGCAAGTGTAAATAAAACAAATCAAAAATGATCATTAAAGGTACAAGGTAATAATCAATTGGTCAGAAAGAACTAGACATACACATTTTTTCTTTAAATAAGGTATATACATATTTTGACCAAATTCCTTTTTAAAAGTGAACTAATTTATCATATTCATTCCTGTGCCTTCCTCAGAGTTTTAAAAGCACCTCAAGTAAACAAAATATTTTCTTAAGAGAAGATAAACATTCTCCCAGTACAAAATTTCAAAAGGAAAAAAAAATAATGCAACTATTACTTTAGGGCAACATAGTTTACTTATTCATATTGGATAGTTTTAAATAAATATATGTTCTTTCCAGCTCTACATTTTGCCAAATTAATGTAGCTTTTGAGTATTTCTTTTATTTGGAGTATAGAAAACAATCTAGTCCATGGAACTTGCAACATTGATTGAAATGGCAGATATTTCAAAAGAGATGTCAAAACAGGAAGAATGTCTGGCATAATCTGCACTGATAGTATCCTGAGAAAATACTGGCTAGTCTTTCTGACAAAAAGTTCAATTAAAGGGCAATCAATGAAACATTTTATTTATTTTTTTTATTATTGCCACTAGGGTTATTTATTTTATTATTGCCACTAGTGCTCAGTGCCTGCTCGAGGAATTCTCTACTCCTGTGACCTTTCTTCTTCGTTTTTTTTTCTTTTTCTTTTTATAAAACAGAGAAATTGAATGGGGAAGGGAAGAAAAGGAGAGAAAAAGAGAGATATCTGTAGTCTGGCTGTACTGCCAAGTGAAACTTCCCTTCTACAAGTGATGACCAATAGCTTGAACCCAGGTCCTTGCACATAGTAATGTGTGTACTCAACCTGGTGCTCCACCGTCTGACCCTGAAACATTGCATCTAAGAATGATGACGCAGTTAGGTCTATCTTATTTATTTTTTACTTTATACTACTAAGGAAAATTCTATATCCTTTGACTTTAAGAGGGATGACTTAGGTAACATTTACCTTACTTGCATAAACACTAAATTTCTGAAGTTACTGATCTGTGACTGTGAATAGAATCATTTTTATGATGTTCATATTATTCAAATGAAAACTCTCTCAAAGAGTACCATATGGAACTGCATTTATAATATGCCTAACAGTAAAGTAACGCTTCTATAAAATTTTACAGGTGAAGATATAATCCACACAAGTGAGTCTCTGTGTAGCAAGAAGATCTCTGCAAATGTATCCATGTGTTAATCTACCTTTATTTTTTCTAGGCTGGGCTTGGTAGAATACATATCACGAGGACCCACCCAGGTTGGAACCTCTGAACCACACAGGGTCATCATCATGGATAGCACGAAGAGGAAGTTCTCTGTGTTGTGGTAACTTTCCTTCTCTCTATATATATAGTTCTCCCTGTTTATCTGAAAAAAAAAGAGAGAGAGAAGAAAAAACTTAACTGAAAGCTGTAGAATCATGCAGATGAGGAACTTGGCACCAGAGTAAATAAAGGGCCAAGCCAGAGAAACAGTTCAGTAGGAGACATTAGAATATGAGGAAAGATTGGCCAGAGTGCTGTGAGAAAGAAGAGTAGGCAACTTTCTGGGTTCTTCTCCCTCATCTTTTAATAAGAATTAGGTGAATTAATGTCATAACTGTTTGTTCTTTGCACACTATTTGCTTCCTATCATCTAAAATCATTTTAGAAAAGATCTAAAATAGATGAAGGAAAAAAGAAGAATAACACCACTGCTTAGTAAACTTGGAGCAATCTCCAAACTTCATACTGTTTGCATACATGCTGAAAAGCTCAGATCCACACAGTTAGGCCATCATACATGCTACAGACTCCACAGGTGTTTCAGAATGTAACATCTTGGTTCTCAATGGTGTTGAGGATATGAATGTCCAGATTTTGCAAAGAAAGAAGCAGACTACAGTCCCGGTTCAGCTTTAAGTCTACAATAAAAATGAAGACAGGGAGAAAGCAGATTCACAAAACATAATGAGGAGTCGTATGCATGTGTCTGAATCAAGACTCAGGAAAAAATAAATCAACTCAAAGAACTACTAACATGCAGTCTAAGACAAAATACCCTAGACGTCCTAGTGCAGGAAGTGGTAGTGTCAGCTTAGGAAGAATTAGAATTGTGTATGTGGGCGTGGTGGCGGGGCAATAGTTTGGTTGGGAGGTGAAATATACTTTATGAAAAGGGCAAGAAAGGGTCAGTCACAAAGTGCTGGCAGCTCCAACAAGGGAACTTGCACTATTGCTGCCCAGTCTCATCTCCCTAGCACAGGGGTTGTTGAATGACTAGCAAGCCCTCTGAGTCTAGCTTCTGCTCTACTTTCATCTCTTGGAAAAGTAAATGGTAGTAGGTGGGCAGAACAGAGTAGCTCTTGCTTGATTGAAGGTTTCTAACTAAAGCACCAGGTATTAATGACTGTTGTCAGTACAGTGTTGAGTAGGATCGATTCCTTGGTTAAGCCTCATACATGAAACTTTCTAAAATGCAAATTCTTTTAGACCCATACAAAAAGGCTTGCATGGGGGAGGCAGGTGGTGCTACAGCCAGTTCAATGCACATCTTGCCATGTGCAAGGACCCAGGTTCGAGCCTTTGTTCCCTACCTGCAGGCGGGGACACCTCAAGGGTACTGAAGATCTTCAGGTGTCTAATTTTCTCTCTCCCCCTCTATTCGCCCCTCTCAATTTCTCTCTTTCCTGACAAATAAAATAGAAATGAAAAAAGGGAAGGGGAGATGGCTGCCAGGAACAGTAGATTCAAAGTGCTGGCACCTTGCCTCAGCAATAGCCCTGGAGGCAACAAAAATCAATTAATTGGTTAATTAATTAATTTGAAAAGGACTACACAGGTGCTCACTAGCCTGGTTACTATTTATTTCTCCACTTTTTCGGAGGAAGGATTAAAATAAAGTATAAAATAAGGTTAGAAGACTGTTCACTTTGCCAAGTCTTAATATTTGGGATCAAGCCCTGGCATAGCATGGACAGCATGAGGGGAAGAAGTTCTACAAAACGTAATGAGGTACTGTGGTTTCTCTTTTTGTTCTCTCTGATTTTTTAAAAAGTTTTTTTAAAAAATATTTATTTATTTTCCCTTTTGTTGTCCTTATTTTATTGTTGTAGTTTATTATTGTTGTTATTATTGATGTCGTCGTTGTTGGATAGTACAGAGAGAGATGGAAAGAGGAAGGGAAGACAGAGGGGGAGAGAAAGATAGACACCTGCAGACCTGCTTCACCACTTGTGAAGCGACTCCCCTGCAAGTGGGGAGCCAGGGGCTCCAACAGGAATCCTTACACCTGTCCTTGCTCCTAGCGCCACCTGCGCTTAACCTGCTGCGCTACCGCCCGACTCCTTGATTTTTTTTTTTTAATGTAGTTCTCTGGAAATAGTGAAATCACATATATGCAAGGCGCTGCACATTTTAATTTTAAAAGGCCCCTTAAAAATACTTTGCAGTGCAAAGCGCAAGGGCCGGTGTAAGGATCCCGGTTTGAGCCCCCAGCTCCCTACTTGCAAGGGAGTCGCTTCACAGGCGGTGAAGCAGGTCTGCAGGTGTCTATCTTTCTCTCCCCCTCTCTGTCTTCCCCATCTCTCTCCATTTCTCTCTGTCCTAACAGTTACATCAATAACAACGACAATAATAACTACAACAACAATAAAAAGACAACAAGGGCAACAAAAGGGAAAATAAATAAATAAAATTTAAAAAATACTTTGCTATGTATATTTATCATGCTTTCAGATGAAAAGGTACTAGTTAGCAAGTTACTGATATCAGGTTCCTGAAAATGATGGTTAAACAGCACTTACAGATAAATGGCTGATCCCATCACTTATTAGCTGTGACATTTGAGCAAATAGTTTTGTCTCTCAGTTCCTTTTTGCAAATCCCTATGAAACAGATTAGCTTCCTCTTGAAGATGAAAAGAGATTTTGTGTGTAAGGAGCTAAGCAGAATATAAACCAGAGGTCAGTAAAGTATCAGAATCTCCACATACCTTTTCCACTCGTTCTGGACAGGATCTGGGAGACAGCTAGCACCATTGATAGGGCTAAAGATTTTCATGACCGAGACCTCAAGAGGTCCCAGGCTCAATCCCCGGCACCACCATCTGACAGAACTGAGCAATACTTTGGTTGTCAATATATATACTGCCAACCTCATTAGTTATCTCTTCTTACTGTTGAGGTTTTGCATCCTTTCTTAAACATTCTCCAGTTCTCCTAGTCTTCCCTTTGCCAATGTTTTTGTAGCCCTCGCCCCCCGCCCCCGCACCACCCCACAAAAAGGAAAGTCGGCTCCAAGATCTCAGTTCAAAATCACAGCTTGGTGTCTCTCTCCCTAGTTTTCACATCCTCGTCAGACCACCCTCCTGAATTAGACGGCACATATTCCTCTCAAAACACACACACACACAGCTGAACTACAGTTATGGACTGGCTGGTCATGCCCACTGCGCTGTGTGCAGCAGGGCCGTTCAGTCCTCAGCGCTCACGGGGGTGGTGGAGAGAATGGATGAATCCTCCCCTGTCATGGCTGGACGCGTGGGAGGGAGAGCAGCATGGATGCATTTGGGGTGTGGGGGGTGTAGTGGGTCCCTGAGCTTTCTGTGGTCTTCCTCTCGTCCTTTCGGGGACCCTCTGTCCACCCAGGGTCTGCTCCCGGGGCTGGTGCGCTCCTCCGCCTTGGGACACGGCTCTACAGGGCAACGGCAGGGGGCGACGTCGTCTCGTGACGGGCTCTGCGGGGAACTGGGGTCCCCCCCCCACCCAGCCAGCACCCCGTTAAACCCGCCTCCGCCACCCCCGCAGCTGTGGCGACTGTGCCCGGGTGCTCCCAGCGCGGGGGCCCGGCTCCCTCCTCCCAGTCTGGGGACGAGGGGTGCCCACACCCGCACTCCGGCCACTCGCAGCTCGGGGTTGCTTTGGGGGGAAGCGACCAGCAGCCTGGAGTGATGGCTGCAAGGGGGCTGGAAGGAGAGGAGGAGCGAACTTTCTAGCAAAAAAAATATATAATATATATATATAATATAAAAAGTGCGGAGGAGGTGTGAGCACGCCTGGGGAGAAGTGCTACCAACTTAAGTTCCGCCCAAGCAACTGCACCGGAGGGACAGAAACTCTGGTTTCAACAAGTTATTTTTCACGCACCTACGACATGTTTGTCACTTAAAAAGCGCCACCCTTGGCGCAGCGTGACCGACGCCACTCGCCGCCTTAGCGGTTCCGCCCGGCCCTCGACAGAGGCTACTCCGGCGACTCCGCGGCCGCGCGCTCGTCCGGGTCCGGGTCGCGCTCCTGAGCTCCGCCGCGCCCGCCCAGTCCCCGGCCATTGGACGAGCGCCCGCCCGCCGGAGCGCCCGCTAGGTGACGCGTGCTGGCTCGCGCCGCGCTCCGCCGCTAGGTCGCTCGCGCGCAGGAGACAGAGACCCGCCCGCCGGCAACCCCGCCCCCGGGCTCGCCTCGAGCTCCCCAGACGCTTCCTGAGCTTGAGGGAAACGAAACCCAGGGATCCCGTGCGGAGATCGAACGCACGGAGAGTGGTTTGTGTGGGCAAGTGAAGTCTTTCCTGTAGCCCCTCCCCTCCCGAAGCCTGGGATTAGCTCTGAAGTAAACAAAAAATGGAGGCAGTGAAGAACCCCCAGAACCCCCTCCCTAATCTGTCCTGACTCGAGGTATCCGGCAAGGAAGTTTGCTTTTTTTTCTTTTTTTTAATTCGAGAAGTTTTCCTTTAGTTGTGCGACTTCATTCGCGATCAGGTTTTGAGAGCCACTGCAGACTCTTGAGGCCATGTTTTAAAAGCGTGTGCCTTCAGGAAAGGAAGGGGAAGGCGGCCCGGAGGAGAATCCAGACTAGGAGGATCAATAGACGTGCGCGGAGGGACTGGCGCGCGGCCGCCGCCTCCCGCCCGGCTCCGCCGGCTCCCTGCGCAGCAACTCCGCCCGCCAGGGTCCGCGCAGCGGCAGGGGGCGGGACCCTATGCAAATGAAGGGGTGTGGCCAGCGCGCGGTGCCTGGGTCCCGGAAGCTCCGGGAGGCCCGGTATAAAAAAAGTACTGAAGACACTTCCTCCGGCACAAGTGCTAAAGCTCCAGAGACAGGAGCGTGTGCAGCGGCGGCGACAGCGGCAGCCGCCACCTCCGGGACCACCTCAGCTGGGGCGGCGGCGCGGGCGGGGGCGCGGGGCGGGAGTGGCCTGCGCGGGCGACCGGTGTCTGGGAAGTCCTCGCCGCGGTCGGGAGCGCACTCGCAGCTCCGGAAAAGTGTTGCCGCCCCGCGCGCGGTTCCTCGCTCGCCCGCGCTCCTAGAAGGGGCGGGCGCCTCCAGGTGACCCAGACGGCGCTCCCGCTTGCGCTTTCCAGATGCATCAGAGATACTTTTGGTGCGGGGCTGCTCTGCGGGGCGCGACGGGCGGGCGCGGTGGGGAACCCAGTGGGGCCGAGAAAGGGGGGGGGGGGTCCTCCGAGGAGCCTCACAGCTTGGAAACTAACATGGGGGGGCGGTGTTCGCGGGCGCGCGCTCTCCTCCAAGGGCCCCCGGCCCTCCCGGCTCTCGGGTCGCACCTTCTCACCCCGCTCGTTCTCCCCACCACCGCCACCACCTCCGTTTTTTATTTTCTTTTTTTCTTTTTATTTTTCCCCCTCACAGGACTGACTGGGGCCAAGTGGCATTCGGCGGGCACTTCATGGCGGAGGGCGAAGGGTACTTTGTCATGGCCGAGGACGAGCTCGGCGGCGGCCCCTACATCCCCCTGGACGGCGACTTCGGCGGCGGCGGCGACTTCGGCGGCGGCGGCGGCGGCGGCGACCTGGGCGGCGGGCGCTGCCCGGACTATCGCGACCGCCCCACGGCGCACTGCAACGTGCTCACCTGGGAGCAAGTGCAGCGGCTGGACGGCCTCCTGAGCGAGACCATCCCGATCCACGGGCGCGGCAACTTCCCCACGCTCGAGCTGCAGCCGAGCCTCATCGTGAAGGTGGTGCGGCGGCGCCTGGCCGACAAGCGCATCGGCGTCCGCGACGTGCGGCTCAACGGCTCGGCCGCCAGCCACGTCCTGCACCAGGACAGCGGCCTGGGCTACAAGGACCTGGACCTCATCTTCTGCGCCGACCTGCGCGGGGAAGAGGAGTTTCAGACTGTCAAGGACGTCGTGCTCGACTGCCTGTTGGACTTCTTACCCGAGGGGGTGAACAAAGAGAAGATCACGCCGCTCACGCTCAAGGTACATCAGTTACCCTCCCGCCCGACGCGGGGACGCGGGGGGCCACGGGCGCCGGGCTGCGGGGTTGGTGCAAGGCGATGGGCGGGGGGGGGTGGGGGGGAGGGCGGCGGCGCTTGGGATGCACGGACGCCACCCTCCTCGGTGGCTGCCGAGGGTTTGGGCGCGCTTATATATTTATTTTTTTATCATTCTTGGGATTTTGTGAGCTGAGCTGCGTGAGTGCATGGGGGGGGGGTGTGGGGGTGGGGCGGGGGTGTTGAGTCCCTACAGTTTCCTGGATGCTAGAGCCGCCCGCAACTCTTCCTTCTTTCCCAGGCTTCCTCTGCCTTCCCTTCTCTTCCTCCTTCCCGTTGCTCGATTTCTTCTTTTAACTCTTGGCTTCCCCGGCTTGAGTCATCTACAGAGAAAATTCTGGTCTGTGGAACATTCAGTTGAGGCAGATGCATTTTTCTTAAGGGGAAAAAAAGAAAAAAAAAAACATCTCACGCTTCGATCTAGTGAGAAAATAGCAGCCAGAGGCAGGAGCGACATGATGGGCATATTGTGCTGGAAAATGTGAAGTGGTTTCCCAGCTGCTTTCAGCTGACTCCTTGTGTTGAGAAGATGAATTGCTACTCGGAGGCTCCTTCCCTTCCCCAGGATGGCTCTGGGGTTAAGGATAGAGTGCCCTCACTTTGCTTCAGTGTTCATCTGATAGAATCAGTTAATGTTGTCTAAGGAGGCGGCCTCCCAAACGTCCTAAGTCATTTCATAATTGATAAGAAGATAGAGTATTTTTTGGGGGGTGGGGGTGGGAGGCAACATCATAGGATCACGTATCTAGGGGAGACAAACTAGGTGACTAGGGTGAGAGGTAGACCGATTTTTCAGTCGTTTGAACATTAAATCAATATTGTACTTTTTATATGTACAATAAGACATGAGTCTAATTTTTATAAGGCATGAGTCTAATTTTAATAAAAACGTTCTGAATGTCAGACATGACAACAGAACCTCTTAGTCCTCTGCTATGTCTGCCCAAAGCCTCAAACTATTACTCCTAGTCTCTTTCCCAGACAGTGAAACCACTCGTTAATTTTGTGTGTGTGTGTGTGTGTGTGTGTGTGTTATTGTTGTTTTTTCCAGAAGACTGTTTAAACCTCTAGGTAGTGTTTTCTGAAACTTGACAAAACAGAGATGAGGGTACATTTATTTGTTACTTACAGGTTTACTTATTATCTTGCCTTGTCTTTTGAATTGTAGGAAGCTTATGTGCAGAAAATGGTTAAAGTGTGCAATGACTCCGACCGATGGAGTCTCATATCTCTGTCAAACAACAGTGGCAAAAATGTGGAACTGAAATTTGTGGATTCCCTCCGGAGGCAGTTTGAATTTAGTGTAGATTCTTTTCAAATCAAATTAGACTCTCTTCTCCTTTTTTACGAATGCTCAGAGAATCCAATGACTGAAACTTTTCATCCCACTATAATTGGTGAGAGTGTGTATGGTGATTTCCATGAAGCCTTTGATCACCTCTGTAACAAGATCATTGCCACCAGGAACCCAGAGGAAATCAGAGGGGGAGGCCTGCTAAAGTACTGCAACCTCTTAGTAAGGGGCTTTAGGCCTGCCTCTGAGGAGATCAAGACCCTTCAGAGGTATATGTGTTCCAGATTTTTTATTGACTTCTCAGACATTGGAGAACAGCAGAGAAAACTGGAATCCTATTTGCAGAACCACTTCGTGGGATTGGAAGACCGCAAGTATGACTATCTCATGACCCTTCATGGAGTGGTAAATGAGAGCACAGTGTGCCTGATGGGGCATGAAAGAAGACAGACTTTAAATCTTATCACAATGCTTGCTATTCGGGTGCTGGCTGACCAAAATGTCATCCCCAATGTGGCTAATGTCACTTGCTATTACCAGCCGGCCCCCTATGTAGCAGATGCCAACTTTAGCAATTACTACATTGCACAGGTCCAGCCAGTATTCACATGCCAGCAACAGACATACTCCACTTGGCTACCCTGCAATTAAAAATTATTTTAAAATGTCCTGTGGGGAAGCCGTTTCAGACAAGATAGGAAGAAACAAAAAGGTTGAGTAACCCAACCCTAATTAGAGTTGTATTTTGTGCAGTGATGATCTGCTCCTGATTTTATGTTTGGCAAAGTTTGTGAACCTTTTCACAGTCATGGGAATATAATTTCAAATGAGTACCCCTGCCCTAGCAAGTTCTCCACTTAATTCTACCCATTTGGATTCTGTCCTTAAATAGAAGAGACCTAAATACAACCAGGTTCTCCTAAAGTAATCAAGGTAAATAAAATAAAATTAAAATATATATATTTGATGACAATATGGGTTCGCAGTACCTGCTCCCGTAGCTTTGCCACAATGTGGGGGAGGTGCATTTTTTTTTATAAGCTGGAACTCATAAAAGGGCAAAATAAAGCAGAGAAAAAGGTTTTACCCCTATATAATTTATAATCATCAGATCAGGAGTTGAGTTAATGATGATAATGCAGGGAAGGGAAACTCCAGCATGGAGATTACTGCCGAGGCTTATAACAAGTGCTTTCTGTCTATCCTATAGAGGTAACAGAAACAGCTTGCTCTAGATAAACAGTAGTAGGTTGGTGCTGTTCTCATAACAAACAGCAGAATTTAGGATGACACAATCTATTATTCCCAGCTGCGTGCATAGCTCACATTTTTAAAATGTGAAAATGCAAACAAAAACAGCTGTAGCAAAGAAAGTACGCTCAAGGACCAAAGATTTAACAGATAAATAACCCAGTAAATGAGAACTAGTAGAATATATAAAGAGTTGCTATATTTGTTACACACCAATATACATCAAAAGTGCCTGTTGCTTTCTGAAAATTTGAAGTGGGAAAATTTTATGGTGTAATGATTATTTTATCAGGGACTCAAGAAGAAAACAAAACAACAATAAGCTTGTGAATTGTGGAGAAAATGCCCTATTTTTTCTTGGCAAACACTTGTATAAAGTTACTGTTGTTGGTATGATATTACCATAGATATATGTGTATGTGTGTGTATCTTCTGTGTGTATATACACATAGCATAAATATGTATATTTTATGCTATGTGTATATGCCCACGTACATTGACTATGGTCTAGATAATGTAGCAAATAGGAAATGTTTAAATATTGTGCACTTTTATGTTTTCAACAGGATGATATGAGATCTGGGCGTATTGCAGTGATGAATTAAAACCACATCGTAAAGTAAATGAAAGAGGAAAACATAATATATTTGATAGGAAGAGCAGATATAATACAGTTTTAATGGTTGTGTGTGTGTATGTGTGTGTGTGTGTGTGTACTATGTGTGTGTGCACGCACACATGCGTGTATGTGTGCCATAGAATTCCACAAATGGGAAAATACTTGGTAGAGCTTTTTTTTTTTTAAATATTAAACTGCCATTTTTGACAGTTTGAACCCTTTTATTTTTTGTGTACTTGCATGCATCCAAAGGATCTTGGATCAGTGATAGTCTGTTTAAATCCCTAACTGCTAAAAAGAAATTCTGGTGATCTGAACACTACTTATTAATATTTAAAGGATTTTTTTAATGAATGCATTCTGCATTCTAGGACCACTAGAACTTAGTAAATGTGAAATGACCCTTTTTAAAAGAGTATTTGCACAAATAAGTAAATTTATATATGAGATATATATTATATATGAAATTTTATAAATCCATGCAAATATGGAACATCTTTGATCTGGTTGTCACACTGCATTAAATGTTTAGTACTGTACTTTAAATTCAATCACTTTGTATTGGATCAAGTTCAACTTCATTTTCTTTTTCCCAAGAGACTGGTTCATACGTTGTGAAATGAACTAGCATTTACTATTTCAGTAAATGACAGCCAATCCTAACACCACCCCTTCTTCCAGCACTAATTTCTTTGGACACTGGTTGAAAATAAATTTGCCAAAAATAAAACTAACATATGAAAACCTTCCCTTTGTGTTGTAAAATAGTCACATAATCCCTACCAGCTTTAGTGGATGGCTGCTACATATGATAATCCTTTGAAGAAGAACTAAACAGACTTTTATCATCAGTTAAAGCAAGATTGGGGAAGAAAATAGCATCATTCAATTGACAGTGTAATTTTGTTTGTCTATTATCTGGGCAACACTCAGATGTTCAGTTCAAGGCTAATCCATCTGAATTACCTTTGGGCATATTTCTTTGAAGCCTTAACAGGAACTTGATGGGATTGTAGCAGCTTCCCTGTGAATTCTGTCTCAGCTATAATAGCTGTTGCACTGCCACTCACTGTTTCCTAAGGGACACTTCCTTCTCCCATGTTGGCTTAGTCTCCCCTCACTCCAGCCCTGGGTTTGAAATATTAAAATCGTGAATTTCCAGGAGATACTATCCCATAGGTATATAAGACTTGACAGCTCTCAGAAACCAGAGCTAGCCTGCTTACCGGTTTGGAAGTGTTCTAAAAACAATCAACCTAAAGAAACACTCAGGAACAAGAGGCAGTTGGTTATCTGTTTTCTTCCTTTCCATCTTTATTCTTGATAAATGAATTGTCCACTATTTTAAAAAAGAATCTGGGGATGGGGATCTGTGCCATAGCAACAACGTGCTATTAATTTATAATGCAGATTTCTGTTTGAAGCAACCTTATTTGAAGATATACTTTCCATTTAGGTTCTCAATTACATTCTTTCCTTACTTCCTCCAGGGTTGGTAGTATAAATGGAAATGCCAGTTATTGGCTTTCAGATAGGATATACTATACTCAAGACAATTTTCAACATTTACTTAAAGTCATAATTTATTTCTATGTACTATAGTCTTGTGCATATGTAGTTGAACAAACAGTGGGATATATGTCTCTATTTGTGGATATGTGGCCTAAAATTTCAGTGTCTGGTGAGAGAGACCCATATGTATAGGTCAGAGAAAAGAATTGCTCTCAGTTCCTGACTAGTGCCTGTAATTTGTTTGCTTTTGTGTTTATCTGGCTTAGTGTGCTATTACTTTAAAACAGGAAGAAGTTTCATCTTCTTGAGTCTTTTCTCACCTGTCCAGTCTAGCATGTCAGAGAGCACTTAACCTGTGACAATGTCCTTGACAAAAAGTTTGCTTCATTTGCAGTAAATTTAGTTGCCTCAAAAATTCCTACATCAAGATGAACTTTTCCTTTCCTTGAATGGGATCAAGTATCTGCCCATTTTATTAGTGGGTAGACTATTTTAATGTGACTTCAGAGATTGCAAGGATGGAAGGATATCTAAGTAAATCCAAGGAGGAAATGAAAAGTGAATATATTGTTTTTGCTGTTCCTTTATGTTTGTTTGTTATTGGTTGCTTTACTGTGCATAGTTATTTTTAATGCAGTGCTTGTCAAATAAATATTGTGAGTTATTTTGTAAATGAAATGTACTATGTTAAAAACTGTCAACAGTTCAAAAGAAGCTTTGTTTATTTGAAGATGATATGTGTTAGATGAAACCAAAAAAACATATATAGTAGCTATTTGAATATAATCTTTAAGCTTTCTTATAGCCTTTTCAATGCTGAGAAAGAGTCTTTATGTAATATTTTGTTATAACAATGACTTGTTAACAAAGCAAATGGTAAAAGTACAAAGTTGGAAGAAATCAAGGCAACTTGGCAAGACTTGCTGCAGAACTTTACAGAATGGAGTAGACCCTGCCCACTGGCTGTCTCTCTCTCCAACCTCTCTACATCCATTGCCTGCTCTGAGATGTCCTATTGCAGCAAACTGCATCTTGGATCATTATTTTGGGATACTTTGACTTTAGACTGTGTCACAGGTAGAAAAGGAGTTGATGGAGAATGGACTTTTAAAAGCTGACATGTTTTAATCAGTGCTAGAGGAAACAGATTGTGAATTTTGTTTACAGCATCCAATATTTGGATTTTTTTTTTTTTGTAAATAAAAGAAGTTATTTTTTTCTATTGATTTGCGTCTGTTGTCTTTACTGGGTAAAGACAGTATCCTCTGACTTCCAGCTTCTGTGCAAAGGAAGACAAGACAGTCACTGGGGACCAGCTTTCAGCAACTTTCTGATTATAATACGATAAATTAAAATAGGGCTCGTAAAATACCTCTCATGGATAACGTGCTGCTTTGCAATGTTAGTGCCCAGGATTAAACCCAGCCCTCACCACATTGAAGGAAACTCTGATGCTGTGGTATCATTCAGACTTTATGTATTTAAAAAATAAGTGTGTAAATACATAAACCTACCTGTCAATGCATTTATATATAAATGACATATATTTATATAGAGAGAATATAACTAATGGACATATACATATATATATATATATATACATATATATATATATGTATGTATGCCGCGTTGAATGAATAGAAGTCGACACAATTTTCTAGTATCAATAGGAACTCATGACTTTAGACTGGAGAGTCCAGAGGTCTTAAGCTGGACTTGTTTTTTCTTTTTTTTTTTTTTATAAATAGTCTGTTCTTCAGTTCACTCGTGTGTGTGTGTGTGTGTGTGTGTGTGTGTGTGTAATTTCAGGTTCTAGACTAACTCTTGAGCATTTACCATGTTATTCTGAGTGCTTACCATTAAAGGGAAATACATTGGAAGCCAGTAACTGGAATAAAAAAGTAGTCCTAGGATATAGTGTGTGTGTGTGTGTGTTACAAAGAAATTGTCCTTCGAGCTAGTATTCAATTCAGTCTTGCCTGTTTCGGGGGTGGGGGGGACACAACTTTATTATCTTGTTATTTACATTTTTTTGTCTAAATCTGGAGACTTTCTTACTAGTAAGTATGAGAATTCAGTTAACCTAAGACATTTCAGTACACACGATTTTTTTTCAGTCATTTAAATCTTCTGTGGGTATAATGCTCCCAGATACATCATTAAAATTCAAGGTGGTTATTTGGTTTGATAGTCCTCCACTTTCTCCTCCACCTCCTCCCATTTAATTTTTTTTTTCATTGTTGTTGCAGCCTCTTTATCCTTCTACAACCAGTCCCTCACATGTCTGGGGACATCACATAATTCTTTTTAAACAAGGGTTGAATAAGGACAGTATATATTAAGCTTCTTTTGGGCTTAGATACACCCTGCTATTTCTAGCTGAATTACCAGGCTGCACCTAGCTAAGCCTGGAAAAAAGTAACCCACCCTTCCTTTCCCTTAATCTCTAAACATTCAATTCTTTTCAAGAGGGAAAACAAAGATAAAAAATACCTGTAAAGAAAAAAAAAGCCTTTAAATATAGAATAAGAACTCGGAATATCACCAAAAACTTTAAAAAATGAACTAATTTCTCAAATAAATATAAAATATATCACAAATTCCCTTTAATCTGGTAGCAAACAGGGTTGTTGGAAAAGTATGACAAATTTTGCACAGAAAACTTTCATGATTTTTCTGACAACTGAACATATTTAGAAAATGGGAATGATAAATGGCTTTTAAATGATTATAATTTTCTCCTGACTAGGTTTAGATCTTGATTCCTAATGGCATTCTCCCCTTCTCTCCAAAAAGAAAAATCCAGTACTCCATTGAGAAGGAACCAAATCTAGAACTAAGGTAAGATCTACATATATGTATAATATTGCATGTGCCAGAGGAACCTGGGATATCCTGTAGTTCTAGAGAAAACAATGTGTTTAAAAAAAGGATATGGAATAGCATTAAAGTATTAAATCATTACCAAAAGAATAAAATGCTCATAAATCCATAGAAATAGATTTTAGTTGAGTGGACAAATGCATAGGGCCAGAAGAACTAATATCTTATGAAAAGCTTAATCTGTGTAGACACTGCCCCCTGAAGGAGATGGAACTTAACTTCCTTCCTCTTAAGTGTGTGCTGTGCAAAGTTAAGTTTCTTTCCAAAGTGTGCACCACAGAAAAATTAAAAAAAAAAAAATATCTGCAATGGTAAAGAAACTTGACAAGCCACAAGATCATTTCAACATCAGCAGTAATAAATCATGATGGCGGTAAGTACTGTTGTTATGGTGTGATTAGCATGGCATTTAATCTCGATTTTTCCTAACCCATAAGCCTTTTATTTTTAATAGTTTTTTTTTTTTTTTTTTAGAGATCTTATTGATTGAGATCTCAGTACATATACTGCTGGAGATTTTTTTTTAAAGATTTTATGTATTTATTAATGAGAAAGGAGGAGAGAGAAAGAACCAGACATCACTCTGGTACATGTGCTGCCAGGGATTGAACTCAGGACCTCATGCTTAAAAAGTCCAATGCTTTATCCACTATGCCATCTCCTGGACCACAAGCCTGTCTTTTCAAGAGGGAAATATTAGATACATCTACATGAAAGGGCATTCCATAAAGCACCCCATCATCGAAGCTAATAAAATTTGATAACTGGGGAGTCGGGCTGTAGCACAGCGGGTTAAGCGCAGGTGGCGCAAAGCACAAGGACTGGCATAAGGATCCCGGTTCGAACCCGGCTCCCCACCTGCAGGGGAGTTGCTTCACACCCGGTGAAGCAGGTCTGCAGGTGTCTATCTTTCTCTCCTCCTCTCTGTCTTCCCCTCCTCTCTCCATTTCTTTCTGTCCTATCCAACAACGACAACAACAATAATAACTACAACAATAAAACAACAAGGGCAACAAAAGGGAATAAATAAATAAAATAAATATTTTAAAAAATTGATAACTGCCATAGCTAAAAGGGGACTAACAAGAGATAACTATTCAATAGTTGTGGTATCCTAGATAGAATTCTTGAACATAATAGGACACTAGGTGAAACCCAATTAAGTATAGATAAACTATTACTGAAATAATTATAGGGAGTTGGGTGGTAGCGCAGCGGGTTAAGCGCATGTGGTTTCACAAGGACCAGCTTAAGGACCCGGGTTCTAGTCCCCTGCTCCCCACCTGCAGGAGAGTCGCTTTGCAGGCAGTGAAGCAGGTCTTCAGGTGTCTCTTTTTTTTTAATATTAGGGAAGTATACTCTTTAGTGAAGTGAATTGCTGTGCAATATAAATGACCTTACTGTGGTGTTTTACTTGCTAACCTAAGTTAATTTAATGTATCAGGCTTTTTTTTGTTGTTGCCGCCACTAGAGTTATCACTAGAGCTGAATATCTGCACAACTGCACTTTTCCCAGTGGTCATTTTTCTTTCTTTTTGATAGAGGATGATATAATATAGAGAGGGGGGAGGTGGGAGAGGGAGAGAGAGGATGGGTGGTAGCACAATGGGTTAAGCTCACATGGTGCAAAGTGCAAGGACCGGCATAAGGATCCCGGGTTCAAGACCTTGGCTCCCCACCTGCAGGAGGGTCGCTTCACCACTTGTGAAGCAGGTCTGCAGGTGTCTATCTTTTTCTTCCCTCTCTGTCTTCCCCTCCTTTCGTGATTTCTCTCTGTCCAATCCAACAACAACCATAGTGATAGCAGCAATAACAATAATAACAAGAGCAACAAAAAAGGGGAAAAAAAAGCCTCCAGAAGCAGTGGATTCGTAGTGTAGGCACCAAACCCCAGTGATAACCCTAGAGGGAAATAAATAGATAAATAAAATAATGAAAAATGATACTAAAAAAAGGAAAAAGACTGAGGCAGCACTGTTTCACCACCCATCAAACTTCCCCCTCAATATGGGGGGACAAGGGTATTGAACCAGGTTCCTGGTACATAATATTAACATGCTCAAATAACTGAGCTACCACTCAGCTATATCAGGATTTTTTTTTAAGTGAAGGGGCAACAGTGTTTATATTTATGTTTATGTTTATATTTTCAACCACTGGCATGTGTAGAAGTTTAAAAATATAGTTCTTAAGTAGATACCCTTAGTAATTTTTAAAAGCAAAAGTTTAACAGTTTATGAAATGAGGACAGTTACTATGCTTTCTTGCCTAGGGACATCAAGCACCCTGAATTGCAGGAATTTATGAGTATGGGGCAAAGTTATTTCTAACCTCAATAATGGAAAGTTCCTTTCAGGATTCCCTTCAGAAACTTGATTTTCCAGCACAGTGTGTACTTATCAGTAATGCCAAGATTTTGTGGCATCATCTGGTCATGTCATTAGAAGACGGTTGAAACTCTATTCTTGTATTTTTTTTCTTCTTCTTTCAGCAAAATTCAACATAGTACACTACACTAAACACTATAGATAATGACACATTATCCATTAATCCCAAAGTACTCATGCTCTTGCATTTCTTCCTCTGTGGCTCTTCTAGTAAAATCATGGCTCATATGTTTTTATTTTAATTAAAAAACATTAAAACTTAAAGTTTCTACATTTCAAATTTTCATTATGAAAAGAAAATGGAGCAGTGAGGAACAATATATCTAATGAAAAAAGAAAGGAAGAGAGAAAGAAAACTGAGAAATGATAAACATAACAACTGTATTTACTGTAAATCATTGATATCAATTTAAAAAATTGTCTTATGGCTATAGCACAGCAGTTTAAATGCACAGTGTGAAGTTCAAGGACCAGCTCAAGGAACCAGGTTCAAACCCCCAGCTCCCCACCTGCAGGAGGGGGTCCTTTGCAAGTGGTCAAAACAAGTCTGCAGGTGTCTATCTTTTTCTCCCCTTCTCTGTCTTTCTTTCCTCTCTCAATTTCTCTCTGTCCTCTCCAACAATAACAGCAGCAGCAGTAGCAGCAGCAACATCAACAATAATAATAACAACAATAAAAACATTAGGAAAAAGATGGCGGCAAAGAGCAGTGGATTCATAGCAGGCAGCACTGGAGGCAAAAATAAAAGAATAAAAGTGTTGTACACACACACACACACACACACACACACACTCATACACAAACACAAAAACAGTAAGCTTTACTTCCATATATTATTTAAGAAAAAAAAATCCCCTGGGATGCTATCCAACAAATCCTGGGGAGATCCCTGTCTAAGAAGTATTAAGAATCTTCCAGATCCAGCAGGGCCTTACCACTCTGGTTGAGGGTGGGGGGATCCTTGTGTCCTAGGGAGTATGGGGCTTCTGTTCTACAGATTTCTGGGTATCCCAGGAGACCCTGGGTAGTGGGAAAACAGATCCACTGCAATTAGTGGCCTAAATAAATAAATAAATAATAAGAATGAGACAGATTGCCTAGGTTCAAAGTCCATTTCACCACATATTAGTAGTATCATCCTTTGACAAATTTCTAAACTACTTAGTGTTTAAAATAACTTCTTTAGGGAAACAAATTAAAACAAGTTCAATTCTGAAAGGTTGAATCAGAGTTGTCAGTTTGATAATAACAAATGAAAATATAATATGCCTGGTTTAATTTGAATTTCAGCTAAGCAGCAAAGTTTTTTTTTTAAGTATATCCAATGCTATGCTATTTTGGATATACTTATTATAAATTGTATTTGTCTTATGTTTAACTGAGGGGAGGCATGTATTCTAACAACCTGTATAGGACAACAAAATTAGGCTCAAAAAAATCCTACTACAGTTTGAGTCAAGATTGTATAATTTGTTAATATCTAACTTTAGGTGTCATTAGCATTGTATTTACACACAGTACCCATAGCAGCAGACCTTCTGAAACATGGTTCCTTCATTAAATATTTGCTAAATGTTGTTGTGTGCTTAGTGTTGTGCTAGGTTCTTAAATAGGTCTCAAAGAAGTGACAGTCCTAGTCTGTTGCCCTTCAGAAGCCGAGGTTCTACTTGCAAGTAGAACTTTCTTACTGAAAATTAATTTTTCAGCTACCCTGGGGTTAATTACTCATGAGATTTCACTCTGCATGGGGCACCATAAAGAGTCCTGTGGAATAATGGAGACCTAGATGAGGGTAATAGCCCTTGAAATATGCCTTCTTAGGAGCTTTCAAAGGCATAGCTCCCCACAGGTATCCCATATAGACAGACATTGGCCATTTGCTTCTTTTGCAGCAAAGCATAAGGGTAGAGCTCTTGCAGTTTTTGCTGAGGGAAGCAAAACTTTTCTCCAAGTTTCTGGACACTTGCATTCTCGTTTCAAAACCACTGCAAAAAAAAAAAAAAAAAACTTTAGGACTTAACTAGAATGTACCTTGAAATTTTATCGCCCTATAATCCTGTTTGCTGCAGCACATTAAAATTCCCTTGAACGTTTCTTATGTAACCACTTCTGGTTAACAGTCATCTTGAAGTTATTATAATTGAATCTTTGCTGCTTTTCCCAGAGCTGTGAAAGTCCCTTTCTCAGAAATGTACCACCACTTCAAATGGACCACCCACCTCAGACCTAAGCCCCTCTAAATTTATGTCAGTTATGTTGTATTGTCAGACTGTGTTCATCTGCTTGGGATAAAGATTTTAGTTAGATTAAATGATTGCCACTGGTTCTTTATGCATTACTTCTACTTCACAATATAGGAGAAAGCCACATTGCTTACCATCATTTAAATATTTTAAGCAGCGCTAACCTTTTCATGACCTTGACTTAAACTCTGATGATTTGAAGAGAGTTATACAAATCTGGATTATTTTCACCACACAATTTAAATGGAAAGTAACATAGGGCTATCAATAAACAAACAAAACACAAAATTAATAAGAAGTTAGACAAAATATGAGTGGCCAAGTTTTTTGCCAATTAAGAGCATTTGCTGGTCACTCCGTTTCCTTAGGAAACTCTTGTTCCAGGTTTTTATAGCTCGTGATTGCTCACATTGTTGTCATTATTATCATAATTATCACCATCATTATTACTGATTATTGTAATTGAACCATTGCTTTCCTGGAGAATTTTTCCTCAACTTCCCATATACAAGAATTGTTCACTAACTTTTACAAGCTTACTTTCCAAGCCTTTATCTTGAGTCTAGATGTCTATTATCATTATATTTGCCATTACTTGAACTGTACTATGGATTGATTTGCTTCTTTGTTTTTACATTATTTACCACCATAGAATCAAGTTCCACAAAGACAAGACTACTATATAATTTACTTTTGCATTCTTAGTGTCTTCTACATAGAAGACACTTGTTGAATTTTAGTGAATATCAGTAAGTATATAGTTTACACCAATAAGATTGGAAACGTGTACTAGTGAGGGTTGAGATACAAAGAAACTCAGGTACACTGAAAATAGAAGTCAGTGCATCCTCTCTGGAAAATTTTATAGAGTCATTAAGAAAATAAAATTGGAAATACTGGGAGTCCGGTGGTAGTGCAGTGGGTTAAGCACATGTTGCGCAAAGCACAAGGACCTGAGTAAGGATCCTGGTTGGAGCTCCTGGCTCCCCACCTGCAGGGCAGTCACTTCACAGGAGGTGAAGCAGGTCTGCAGCTTCTCCTCTCTGTCTTCCCCTCCTCTCTCCAGTTTTCTCTGTCCTATCCAACAACAATAATAACTACAACCATAAATAAATAAAATTTTTAAAAAATGGAAATGCTTTTGGTTCAGCAATACCAATTCTGTGCACATACCCAAAGGATACCCACGCACAGCCACCACCACCACCACCACCACCAACAACAACAACCAATTAAAACGACACTATTCACAGTATTCCAAATATAGTTCACAATGCATGTCCAATGACTGGATAAGGAAAATATGAGATATATGGTTAGTATAATTTGGTTATTGAAAAATATGACATATCATTTGGAATGAAGCGGATGGAACTGAAGGTAGTTATGCTTAGTGAAGTAAGCATAGAGGTGAAAGATACCACTTAGTGACACTCATGGAATATGTATGATAATTTAAGCAGATGAATTTGTAAAAGAACAATACTAACAGCCACACTATCCCTTAGATTGTGAAAGCTATGGTGGTTATAAGAGGAAATATGCGTGAAAGGGGGCATGAATGGGTAGGCGAAAAGGTGCAGGAACTTTGGCTGCTGTGAGCTGTCCACCTACACACAAACACGTACATTATGTACATGCACATATCTGTGTGTAAGTGTGTGAACCTATCCTCTTTAACTTTTATATTTATTTATTTTACCTCCAGAGTTATTGCTGGGGCTCGGTGCCTGTACTATGAATCCACTGTTCATGGAGGCTATTTTCCTCCTTTTTTGTTGCCCTTGTTGTTATTATTATTATTATTATTGTTGTTGTTGTCATTGTTGTTGGATAGGACAGAGAGAAATCAAGAAAGGAACAGAGAGGGGGAGAGAAGGATAGACACCTACAGACCTGCTTCACTGCTTGTGAAGCAACCCCCTTGCAGGTGGGGAGAGAGGGGTTCGAACTTGGATTCTTACACCAGTCCTTGCTCTTAGTGCCACGTGCGCTTAACTCACTGTGCCACCACCCAGCCCCCTGAACCTATCCTCTTTATTTTTGTAACCCATTGTTCAAAGAAAACACATTATTTAAATATAGTTCAGTGTTATATGTGCATGTATAAAGAATTACCAATTTTTTATGATATAGGAACTTTGGTGGTGAATATTGAGTTGCGAACAGAGGTATAGCTGTTGTTGTAGAACTATACTACTAAGATGTTAAGAGTATTTTACATCCAATATTAAATCAATAAAAACAAATAAAATTTGGTAAGTGAATGAAGGAATCCCTTTTGGTTTAAGCTGAGAAGTCACATATCTCATTGGGAAAGAGATGATATAGCTGCCAAGTGATATCTCATAGGTTAGAGCACCTGCCATCCTGTTCATGAAGCCCAGGTTTGAATTCTGGCAACACTTTGTGTAGTGTGATGCCTGAAGAAGTTTTTCTGTCTCTGTCTTTTTATTTAAATAAATAAATAAATAAATATTTATTTATTCCCTTTTGTTGCCTTGTTGCTTTATTGTTGTAGTTGTTATTGATGTTGTCATTGTTGAATAGGACAGAGAGAAATGGAGAGAGGAGGGGAGAGAAGGATAGACACCTGCAGACCTGCTTCACCACTTGTGAAGAGACTCCCCTGCAGGTGGGGAGCCGGGGGGGCTTGAACCGGGATCCTTATGCACCAAGTGCACTTAACCCGCTGCGCTACCACCCGACTCCCTGTCTCTGTTTTTTTTTTTTTTCTTTATGTCTTTCTATCAGAGTGGAAATTGCCCCAGGAGTGATAAAATTGTACATACAGGAAGAAAGAAAGAGAGAGAGAGTTGAAAGAGAGAGAAAGAGAAAGAAAGAAAGAAAGAAAGAAGAAAGAAAGAAGGAATGAAAGGAAAGAAAGAAAGAAAAGAAAGGAAGAAAAGAAAGGAAGAAAAGAAGCATTGTTAGTATACCAAAAAGATTTCAGAGATTGGCCTGAATGTTCAGAGATTGAAAGAACACAGGGAAGAAATGCCAGTCCTGAAGCAAATATGAGCACTAACCAATAATAGATAGCTTCAGTGGGGATGTTTAGAGGGAAGGTATTCAAACATCTTGTTTTCTTTGCTTGACCAGTTAAGAACAATGGCCAGCTTGTGCTGATAGTGCTTGCGTGGTACTGTGCTCAGGAACAAGCATAACAGGAAGCACATCTTCTAACACCCGTTGTGTTTTGTTGTTATTGTTGTTGTTCCAAACCAAACTTTGGAAACCTGGTAAATTGAGGCTCTTAACTGTATTAGTGACTGAAGTCTCTTTCTCATTACCTGCTTTGTCTCTCAGAACCGGAGATTTTCAGAAGGAAATTTTTAGGGCAATGATCACAATGACTGTGGTCTATCTGATATTTATTGGTAAAGGACCATTAGGTAAGAAACGGGTTCTATTATTTGAGGGAGGCAAATATATCAAGAGCAATCTATTCATCAGTCTTTTCTAAAAAACAAAACAGAAAACAATCAGCATTTCCAGTGGCACACTTTGCTGGTTAAATCTCAAGAAAGAACAGTCTTGACCTAGAGCATTATAGCTATTATTACCATTTCTTTTTGAATTTTCAGGAGTGTCCTGATTTCAAAATGCTGTCCTGTTATCAGACTCCATACCTGTCATGTATCATTTCAGTAGGCTTATGAGTTCTAGGTGTCTTCTCTGTATGTAATAAACAACTATTTTAATGTTTAGTTCAATTTCAAAAGACTTTAATTGTGATAAAATTATACTTTTTGTTTAATCATCACAGTAATTCTAAGAATTGGATTTAAAAAAGGTATTGTGATGATCTCACTTTTAAGAACAATGATACCCAGAAACTGAGTTTGTAAGTAAATCAGTAAGTTTTTTAAAGAATATATCCAATGATTACACAAAGTGAGTCTAATTCTTCCTGACATACACAAAGCCAATCTGTCTCCAGTTTCTTCTAGAACACTCTCCTATTAACCATGTTGAGGAGGCAGGTGCATCATAAGAACAGAACAGGTAAAGTGTTCAGGAAGAGAATCCCATCATTTCTCCCAGGATGAGATCATGTAAATTGCCTATTGTGAGTGGATTACCTTATGAAAAATAAGCATGATTTACATTTTCAGTTGGCAGTTGAGATTCAGTAAGCTATTTCAGTGCTCTCAAAGCCATTTTCTCTATGTTCTGTTATGGAAAATGGGCCACTTAATCTTTAAAATGTGATCAATTAGCCTGGTTTACATCACTTCATACCAACAATGTGTGCTACCAGCTGGCTGCTTTTATGTTTTATTTTTAATTTCTTATTTTGAAAAAAATGCATCTGAAAGAATAGGTAAAGAGGGTAATGAGATAGGCTAACCTCTTACAAAACTCTGAATAAATTTCTATTGCTCCTGAAATGTTCATTAGTCTCCTTGTGCTGTAGGCTTCTAACACCTGTTTAGTAGTCCATACAGACAGTGTTCCTGAACATTTGACTTCTTGTTTGTAATGTATGCTTAATGATACCATAAGATTTTCTTAATATGCATGTCAACAAAAGTCTTTTCATTTTGTAAATAGTTTAGGGTCACTAGTGTCATGATCGGATCTGTGGATAATCTAGTTCTATACTAGTAGTTATCAGTGTATTTCTAAATCTGTACTTAAGGAAACACATTCATTTCCAAGTTTAACCACTAGTAATTTTCATTTAGTTTGTTTCAAGTAAGACAAAAATCCTCTACAGTTTTTATGAAGAGTTTCTGAAGTACAACTCTGTGGAGAAGCCTTGCTTTATAGATGTTAATAATACCAAATCTATGTCACTTGTCTAGGTTCTTTAAAAGCAAAATCAGGAGCATTGACGGTGATTTTAATGGTTTATTTTGTCATGTACTATAAAAAGATGTGGAGGGGGAGTTGGGCAGTAGTGCAGTGGGTTAAGCGCAGGTAGCATAAAGCTCAAGGACTGGCGTAAGGACCCCGGTTCGAGCCCCTGGCTCCCCACCTGCAAGGAAGTCGCTTCACAGGCAGTGAAGCAGGTCTGCAGGTGTCTATCTTTCTGTCCCCCTCTCTGTCTTCCCTTCCTCTCTCCATTTCTCTGTCCTATCTAACAATGATAACAACAATAATAGCTACAACAATAAAACAATAGGGGTAACAAAAGGGAATAACTAAATATAAAAAAGATTTTTTAAAAAAAGAATGTAGAGGTAAGGGAAAAGTGCAGTTTATTTCAACAATCTGTCAATTGTTTTGGTTATTCTACCAGAGGATGATATAAAGCAATAAAAACAGTTAACAGACTTGTTCATTCAGCAGGACATAAATTTTCAGATTTGTAAGAAGACACTGTACCTTGAAGTCCTACACATGAGAAAATAAAGGGAATTTATCTGCCTGGTTTCTCCCAGTCTTCCTCCTCCCACCTGTCAAGGTTCATGCACTGAAGAACTACCTCTTTAATGTTTGCAATTGCCTCATCTTGCTCCTGTCTGGTCATGTCTCTCAGTTCTGAGAGACAAAGCAGGTAATGAGAGATTTTAGTCATTATCTAATACAGCTAGAAGCCTGGACTTAGCAGGTTTCCAAGTTTGGTCGTTCAGGAGAATAGGTCTCATGTTCTGAAGGGTGCTGCTTCATTCAGCTCCAAAAGTGACTATATTTAACAACAGATAGAATGCTGATTATGAATGGAAGACTATTAAGATTTGTTTTATACAATACAATATTATCATTAGAGGTAAGGAAGAAATCACTAAAGGGTTCGTTCAGAATGTTAAGAAAGAAGAGTTAGATTTAGAGCAGATAAAGAATATTGAGTGGCACAGAAGGTACTGACAAGTGAGAAAAAAAATGGTGTTGACTAATGCTGATTGGCACTTTACTTCTTTTTACACCTTTATTTATTCTCTTCATCTCTGGAGTTAAAAGACAAAGAAATAGGGGTTGGGTGGTGGCACACTTGGTTGAACACACACATTACAATGTGCAAGAACGACCCAGGATGGAGCCCCTATCCCCCACCTTCGGGGAAAACTTTTGCAATTGCTGAGTGCTTTGCTGTAGGTCTCTCTCCTCTCTCTCTCTCTCTCTCTTTCTCCATCTCCCTCTATCCTCTTGATTTCTGGCTGTCTCTATACAATAAATAAAGATAATAAAAGTTTTTAAAATATGTTAAAAACAAAGCTTTAAAATAGAGTGGACTCCCTTTACCAGACTCTTTTGCAGCTACAGTTCTAACTGCAATTTATTTTTTAGTAAATGCAGTCTTTTGCATGAGAAGTAGCAGAATGACTTTTGTAGCATGTGATGCAGCCAAGCAATTTCCTATAGATCTATGATTGATGACAGTAATGGCTTTTTGACCATAAGATTGCGACTAGAGCAGTCTAAATTTAAAACCAAGAGTAATTAGGTCATATGACTCTCCTTTCTCTAGAATTTCTATTGATTTTATGAAAACTCTCAAGGAGATATGATTAAAAGGTAGTAAACTTCTGTTTCCTGTAATGCAATATTTTTACATGGATTTTTTTTACTTCCAATTCTGATTTCTTTTTTTAAGTTTACTTATTTATTTATTGTTGATATTTATTTATCTCCTTTTGTTGCCCTTGTTTTTGCTATTGTAGTTATTACTATTGTTGTTGATGTCATTGTTGGATAGGACAGAGAGAAATGGAGAGAGGAAGGGAAAACAGTGAGAAGGAGAGAAAAATAGACACCTGCAGACCTGCTTCACCGCCTGTGAAGCGACGCCCCTGCAGGTGGGGAGCCAGGCTCGAACCGGGATCCTAAAGCCGGTCCTTGCGCTTTGCACCATGTGCGCTTAATCCTCTGCTCTACCGCCTGACTCCCCAATTCTAATTTCTTTATATTTTCCTTTTTTATTGGGAGGGCTAATAGTTTACAGAAAATACAGTGTATAAATATTGGTATTAAACAAATTAGACCTACAATGAGGAATGAGTGTTCTTAAGTCAGGGAGATATTCAATGTTAGAGTACAGAAGTTACATACCTGAGACCACAGAAGGTCTAGGTTCAACTTCCAGAACCTTCATCTGCCAGAACCTAGTGGTGTTGTGCCCCACTCTCTTTCCTTTATTCCTTATCTCTCATAAAGCAAACAAATGAATAAAGAAATAGAATATTTAAAAAATGTGACATTCAACATTTCTATCTTACATTTGTGTCACAAGCAATTTATGTACTATAAAAAAGAAATCTCTCATAAGCTACTGTTTTTAAATTTGTTTTATGAAAAATCATTTGCATAGTTGATTCCAGAGTTGAGAAAATATTACTGAGCATTATTAAAGCTTTTTTTTTTTTCTATTTTAAATGTTTTTGTTGTTCCCTGAAGTAACTTTAAAAATAAGATTATTGGGAGTTGGGTGGTAGCGTAGCGAGTTCAGCCCATATGGTACAAATCACAAGGACCAGTGTAAGGATCCCAATTTGAGCCCTCTGGCTCCCCACATGCAGGGGAGTCACTTCACAAGAGGTGAAGTAGTATCTGCAAGTATCTATCATTCTCTCCCACACTCTGACTTCCCCTCCCCTCTCCATTTCTATCTGCCCTATCCAACAACAATTACATCAATAACAACAACAATAAATGCTATAACAACAACAAAGAATGAGGGCAAGAAAAGGGAATAAATAAATAAATATTTAAAAAATAAGATTATTGAGGGTGAGGGTGGATGTTCAGCTTCGTTGGGGGTGTAGGGGGCAGGATGGGATGGGATATATTCTTTTGGTAGTGGGAATGGTGTTTATGTACACTCCTATTAAATTTTAGTCATATAAATCACTACTTAATTAATATGAGAGGGGAAAACTTTTATTGAATGTCTCTAACTTTTCAATACACAGACCATAGGCTAAGTCTTTGAAATGTTGACTCTCCTAAAAGCTTAGACCTGGAGAGCAGAAGCAACTGGTGGCATTACTTTATAAAACACACACACACACACACACACACACACACACACACACACACACACACACACACACGACATTAAAGGACAAATTATGGTGAGGTTATGTATGATACAGCAAATCCCAACAATGAGATTTTCAAAGTCAACCTAATAACCAAATAATTTGATTACAGCAATAACTATCTATTGCCTTCTTAAACCCTAAGACAGCAGGAACTTGCCGATTCCTCTACAAAGCCCAAATTTTCCCCAGTCCTGGAACCCCTAGGGTGGGGCTCACTTTCCTGCATGCTTCTCTCAATTCATAGAAAATGATATTGCATCTGCTGATCTCAACCTAATCAACGCAGCAAGTACTACCTCAGCGTGCTTCATTTCAGACTGTGTACAGAGACATCAGGCATGGAATATCAACCCTTCAGCCTCATTACTCCTGTGAAACCTTTTTTTCATAGGATTCTCTCCATTTCAGGTGGTTTACTTCTTAACAAAGTCCCAAAACCTAGATATAGACTGGATCCCATGAGATAAGGAATGTGTTCACATGTATCCATAAATTAGGGCAAAATATATACCTGAAAGCAAAAATGCACAATAGTCTGCAGTGAGTCAGTATATGCAGCAAGCAAGTAGAAAAACCTAAAAAGACACCATAAAGTTCCTAATGAAATAGCGTCTACTCAGAAGTAGATAACCTCCTCACTTACCTCCTATTACACTTGCCTCGGTCACTCCAAAGCTAACCTTATCAAAGCAAGGACTGCAAAAGCTGAATAAGGACAAGAGACTAGCATACTTTAATGATGACTCTTTAGTCACTATCAGGCCACCCTATCAGCTGGGGCCCTAGTCAGGGAGTCCTGAGATTCTCAGACAAACAAGATGGACCTAGATATAGAATAGATCCCTCTCTCCATTGTTACCTGTCATTTCTATCAGGAACAACAGAACAGACCCCTTTGTGGGCCCCCATAGGACCTTGCCCTCAAGTAGATCAACAATGGTAGAGAATGTTGCATCCTCTGAAGGGAGGCTGAACAACATACTCTATGTTCCACCTTGGAAGATGGGTCCTGAAATTGGGGCAGGTTGGAACTTTCATACTCATGGGAAAGAGATGGGATACAGAGTTCTGGTGGTAGGAATTATATGGAGTTATACTCCTCTGATCCCATGTTTTTGGTCAGTGTTTCCTTTTTATCAATAAAAATTAAAAAATAAGATTATATAAATAACAGGATTCCTCAAATATCTGTATTTTTTATCTATTTGACTAGTGATCTATATAATCATGAGGAACTTTAAATAATTCAAAAACTGGCCCTGGAAGTTTTCAAAATTGGGTGAGCAGAATAATATTTTTGGAAAAGTAGAAAATAGTAGAGTTTCTATTTTTAGCTAATTCTTTTGAAAGTTCATATTTTTGTATGATACAAAAAATGATTAGTGTAGTCATTTCTGTCTTAAATCAATGAATAAACAAGCAAATTTTATCATGGTCATGTAATTAGGTTAAGATGGACCTAGGCTAGGGGTAAAAGTGTTTTTCAAAAAACAGATTTTACACATATACCAACAACTGCATTTACTCTAAGCTACTAATCCTCCAATAAAAATAATAGTATAAAATGTTTAAAAACTACACATTTATTCATGTTTTTTTTTCTGCATGGCCTTTGTGGGTAGAGATATGGTCTGTATATTTTTTATCTATTGGTATAAATAAACTACCCACAAAACTGGTACATTTGTAGTTTAAAATAATATTGACATTTTTTTTTTCTTTCTACAAAGCTGAACTTTAGATTGTGCTTAGCAGGAATAACTTTTTTTCTTACTCTATTATGATGGTTTCAAAACCAAGCCTTTCACTTACAAGTATAGTAGTTAATGCTAGGGTCCTCTGGCAAGGCTAGAATACTTGAGTCAAAAGTAGCTGGAGTCCCTCTATCTTTCTGTTTTTATCACATAATCTTTACAATATGACAGCATTAGCCTAACTGGACTTATTACATTGAAGCTCATGGCTCACAGAGTATTCATGCTATGGAAAAGACCAAGGTAGAGACTCAATGACTTTTTCTAATCTAGGCTCAGAAGTCATTTCTACTGTCCATTCTTATTTATAAATAAACCACTTTGAGAATCTTCCATTTTATTTCTCATTGGCAGGGTGCCAAGCAATTTGTGAACACATAGTAATATTGTCATACTTTTCTTAGCTTCAGCTGGGGCCGTGAAAAGTCCATGATGTGACTGGGTGCCATCAAACTAAAACTAGACCTTTCGTCTGGATGTAAACCAGAAGGTCTCATTTTGCCTGGACAGGTCTCCAGATATGGTGGACTGAATTTACCTATCTTCTTTCCATTCCATACCAAGTTCCTCATGTGTTTAAAAACCCTTCTAACTTGGTCATTGAGTATTTGGATGGGCATTTGAAAAATAAGAATGGAGAAAATATTAAAGAAGAGACAACATGATATTCCACTGAAGGGGGAGAGACAGTTGAATTCCATTATCTAGTCAAGTAAACATGCAGGGAAAGGACTTAGGACTTTCCACAAAGATTTTCATTATGTCAAGATGTCACAATAGATAGTGGATGTTAGTAAAAAGAACATTTTTAAATTCAAAAGGCTATGTCAATAATATATGTGTGTTCTAATAAAAATAGGCAATTGTAGCTATAAGGATTTTACTACACACAAGTTATGAGGTGTTCCTAAAACAAAAAGTTTATTCAGTATTTGTTTAGTGCCACTTTATGCTTTGCTGCTTACCCCTACTGCAGATAAATGAGGGAGATTAATTACATGCATTTGAGAAAAAGCTCTTTTTCTTTTCGTGAATTACTAGTAAAAGAGTTACTTCTTAGTAACCTATTTCACTGAGGTGGTAGAGTGAAATGTTTTGATTTATGCAGTTTTAAGTTAAATCATGATTTCTAAAATTGTATCTATTCCTGGATTTACTCTAAATTCTGACCTAAAGACTAATAACAACTTCCTTTGACATTGAATCAAGCAACTTAAAAGTAAGATAAGTAAGAACATTTGGAAAATTTTCTGAGGAAAGCCTCAAAGATGATTAAAGAGTTGAGAAATGAGATCAAAGAAAGGGTAATTCATTAAGATTATTCAAATTTTTTAGGGTGGAGTTTGAAGAAATGACTTATTTCATCTTTTCTTGACCAAAACTCTTCCCTATGTCAAATGATTCCTTTAGTGGGAATTCTGGAATGTGATATTTCTAAAATGGTATTAGTGTTATATTTTTATTTTTCTACCAAGTTTACATTTCGTTAAGTACAATCTTATTTCTTTCTAATTCTTTGTGATAGATACTCCACTGGCCCTCGGTCTCAGACAAAAATCAGAAAAATGGAAATTTCATGTTCTAGACTCAAACAAGAAAGTATCTTGCTGCTGTTCATTTTTATCTAGTTTAATCGGGAGCTTCATTTTAATAACAAAAATGATTAAAGTCTATAAGAGCCAAAGTTCATAATTTTAGTAGAATTTCAAGATTGGTGATATATAATTTCTCATAGTAATTGCTGGTAATGTTTTCTTTAATATTCTTTTTAAATTTTTTTATATTTATTTATTTTCCCTTTTGTTGCCCTTGTTGTTTTTTATTTATTTATTTATTTATTTTTGCTTCCAGGGTTATTGCAGGATATCTTTCCATTTCTTGGTATCATTTTCTATTTCCTTGAATAGTGACTCATAGTTTTCACTATACAAGTCTATCACTTCTTTGGTCAGCTTTATTCCTAGGTACTTTATTGATTTTGCTGCAGTAGTGAATGGAAATGATTTCTGGATGTCTTCTTCAGATTTAGTGTTTGCATAAAGGCTTCCCTATTCTTTATCCCTCTGGCAATATGGACCAATGGTCTTTATGGGGGCGTACTAGGTGGGAGGTCTGGCTTCTGTAATTGCTTCTCTGCTGGACATGTGTGTTGACAGGTTGACACATACCCCCAATATTCTATTAATTTTATTTTTTCTGTTCAATATTTTTATCATTTGTGTTAAGGATTTTAGATGTTCTAATATTATAAATTACTTATTTGAAAGTTTAGAGATTTCCTATAAATTTTCTACAACTCATACATGGTTTAAATCTGTAAAAGATAAAGATAGTACATATTTATGTTTCCTAGTTACATTAAGACACACTCTTTTTGAAAATTTATTTCTACAATCAGTTATGCAAGTGTCTATTTTGAAAACATAATTATTATAGAACTGCTTAGTATAAGTTGTGTGATATACCATCTTTCCCCAGACGATTTTTTGTGACCTCAGTATTTGTGGTAAAACAGTACACATAGAGATTATTTAGATTTTACTACTAGCAAAAGCAAATCAGTTCACTTTTGTGGGTTTCTAGTTGTGATCTTGTCATAATGATTTGTCAGTAAAATGAATTTTTAATTGTATTTCAAAAGAACATCCCATCTAGTTGTGGTAGAGAGATAGTTAAGCTTTCTTGAGTATATTTTATAGGGCACAGATTTCCAATTGTTAGAGTTATCGAGTCTCATTAATCTGATATCTTCATGAATCTGTAAATGCTTTGCAAGTGAGGGCTATACTCAGCAAAATGTTGAATGTTTGTATTTGCTTCACTGGAGTATACTTAAATGGACATATGCCAGGTTGTAACCAGGCAGATTATCACTTTACAAGCTACTGGGGAGAAATGTGGCAATAATAAACTATGACACATATCACATTCTTGGAATATTCAACAAAAATATATTTCCCTTTGATAATACTTTAGGAACTGATTTTAGTTGACTGCTGTAACTCAAGTTTCTGTTCATTTTAGTTCTTAAAATTTAAAGTTATTTGGATTGAATTATTTAGTGTCTAATCTGTTTTATATAGCATGCAGTTCTCTTATGCTGTCATGTCCCCAGGCAATTATCTTGTACACTTTGGTATTATTTATTTATTTATTTATTTATTTATTTATTTATTATTGGATAGAGACTGAGAGAAATTGATAGAGGAGACAAAAAAGAGAGGGAGAGACACAGACACCTGCAGCATTGCTTCACCATTCATGAAGCTTTCCCCCTGCAGGTGGGGACCAGGAGCTTGAACCTGGGTCTTTGTGCATGTAATATGTGCAGTTAGGGGGTCCGGCGTGGCGGGTAGAGCACACATGGGGCAAAACACAGGGACCAACGTAAGGATCCCGGTTGGAGCCCCCAGCTCCCCACCTGCAGGGGAGTCGCTTCACAGGCAGTGAAGTAGGTATGCAGGTGTCTATCTTTCTCTCCTCCTCTCTGTCTTCCGCTCCTCTCTCCATTTCTCTCTGTCCCATCCAACAACAAAGACATCAACATCAACAACAATGATAATAACCACAATGGGTCTACAACAACAAGGGCAACAAAAGGGGGAAAAAGGGTGGCCTCCAGGAGCAATGTATTCATGGTGCGGGCACTGAGCCCCAGCAATAACCCTGGAGACAAAAAATATGCATTTAACCAGGTGTGCCACCATCTGGCCCCAGTTTGGGTATTCTTAATAAAATTTGAGTGGGCCTTGTGGGGGCACACCCATTTAAGCATAAACCACTGGGACTATATCAAATTGAAAAGCTTCTGTACACCAAAATAAATAACCACCCCAAGCAAAGATACTCCTTACAGAATGGGAGAAGTTCTTCATATATAAAGATATGAAGAGCTCACCAAACTCAGCAACAACAAATGAACACTTTCAGCAATGGGGAGAGCATATGAACAGAATAGTGACCATAGAAGAGATCCTAAAGGTCAACAGACATACGAAAAAAAAAAAAGAACTCCAAGTCATTGATTGTCAGATAAATTCAGATAAAGACGACAATGAGATACCACTTCACCCTTGTGAGAATGTCATGGATCAGAAACAATAGCAACAACAAATGCTGGAGAACTAACAAAAAAAAAGAACCCTCCTGTGAAGAAGTCTGGAGAACTCTCATAAGGTTAAAAATACATCTACCCTTTGTCCTAGCAATTCCTTTCCTGGAGATATATCCTAAGGAACCAAACACATACATACAAAAAGATCTGTGTATACCTATGTTGATAGCTGCACAATTTGTAAAAGCCAAAACCTGGAAGCAACCTTGGTGTCCTACAACAGAAGAGTGGCTGAGAAAGTTGTGGTAAATATACACAATGAATACTACTCAGTTATTAGAAATGATGAATTCACCTTCTTTACCTCATGTTGGCTGGAGCTTGAAGGAGTCGGGTTAAATGAGGTAAGTTAGAGAAGGATGAATATGGGATGACTGTACTCACAGATAATATTTGAGAAATAAGAACATAAGGGTAAAGAGAAAGTAGAATATGGACTAGATTTGGTGTATTGCACCAAAGTAAAGGATTCTAAATGGGGGTACAAGGTCCAGGTCCTGAATTCAATCTATTTATCCTCCCCAATAACAAAAATAAATAAAAATGGTACCAAGAAATCTATCATTGAACAAAGTAACATCTGTATTTGCTTTTGTTTTTTTTTTGAGATGAGTATGGTAGATGATCACAGACCATCTTTGATAGGGTTCCTTGCATTTATAACTATCTTTCTCTCAATTTCTTTGGGCATCAAGTTCAAAATTTGTAAAATAGATATATTCATTCATGTCTGATAGACTAGTCAGAATAATTAGAAGCACTGATAAAGCATTTTAGAAATAAGGTTTTATATATAGCGTTTTAGAAATACATATTTCTAGACTTATGTTTCAGATTGACATTTATATTATTGTTTTAAAATGCTACTATAATATTATTTAAAATATATAAAGAGAATGTCAGAAGGGGAAACACAAAGCAGAGCTTGGACTGGATTTGCAATATTGCATGAAAGTAAAAGTCTATGGGGGATAGTGGATTTTTACGACCACCTTAGGGAAATAGGGAAATGGGACATAGATCACTGGTTGTGGGAATGGTGTTCAATTATACTCCCACAAAGTTGTAATCCTATAGATTACTAATTATTCAATGTCAGGAGAAAAATAGATTGAATGTCTTAAGTTATTTTTTTATATTTTATTTGTTTATGAGAAAGATAAGTGGAAAGAGAGAGTATGAACCAGACACTCTGGTACATGTGCTGCTGGGGATCGAACTCAGGACCTCATGCCTGAGAGTCCATTGCTTTATCCACTGTGCCATCTCCCCAACCACTCTCAAGTTCTTTAACTGCCTATATTTCAGTTCCTTTAGTCTTTGTGAAATAAAATATTCCCCAGCTCCATGAAGGACAGGCAGGCAGGTCTGCTGTTCCTGCATTTCAGTAAGCCTAGGGGACAAGAAATATAACCAATTGGGTTGAATCTTTGCACTAACTAAATTGTGTGCCCTTGTATCTTGGCAGTTGGGAATGGGTGTGGAATATGGCCAATCCACCTCATCTTTTGTCTTACCTGATTGGTGGACCTTGTAACCAATCAAAATGTATCTTTTCCAAAACTACCCTGTAACCAATCAACTGAGCACCTGGCTTAAAGGGTACATAAGTGGCTTTCTTTTCTTTTTTTTTTCCTTTTTTAAAAAATATTTTATTTATTTATTCACTTTTTTTTGCCCTTGTTTTATTGTTGTTGTCATTGTTGGATAGGACAGAGAGAAATGGAGAGAGGAGGGGAAGACAGAGAGGGGGAGAGAAAGACAGACACCTGCAGACCTGCTTCACCGCCTATGAAGCGACTTCCCTGCTGGTGGGGAGCCCGGGCTCAAAACGGGATCCTTACTCTAGTCCTTGCGCTTTGCGCCACAGTTCTGACACTGGACTTAATTGTTAATGGATTTCTAAAAATAACTTTTTAAAAAATACTAAATTATTTGTCATTAGATGACATAAATTATTCTGAGATCAAGTATGGTGGTTAAATCCTAACCATGAATTTTCAAATTAAAGCTCTCAAGTAACTTGGTTATAATAATAATTATATACTACTTTCTTAAACTCTTAGAATGCAAAGAAACTTATCCATTCTCCTTAAAATTTCCATTTCTCCCAGTCCTGGATCCTGTGGGGCTTTGCTTGTATTTCTTGATGCCTCTCCAACTGATCCCTTACCCTATTATATTGCCTCTTCTGACGTCAACTAAATAAATGCAACTGGTACCACCATGCCACATTATGCTGTCAATATTTTTTTGCTTCTGATTGTATGCAGAGACAGCAAGCCTAAGATATCACTGTTCCAACTCCAATAATCTGGTGAGAAATTTTCTAACACATAGTTCCATTTTGAATGACACACTAATGAAATTACCTAGATATAAGCTAGGTCATAGGAGACTGGGAACATGTATACATATATCTATAATTTAGGGCCGAATATATACCTCAAAGGAAAAGTGCCTAGTAGTTCTCTGTGATTAGATTTAGACTTAATAAGGTCAGCAAGCATGTATAAAGACCCAAAGAAGGCACCACAAACTGCTAATCAAAAATTTACTACTGAGGCTGGGTGGTGGTGTACCTGGTTTAGTTCACACATTACAATGCACAAGGACCCAGGTTCAAGTCCCTGGTCTCCACCTGCAGGAGAAAAGCTTCACAAGTAGTGAAGCAGTGCTACAGGTATCTCTATCCCTTTCTATCTCCCCCTCCCCCTATATTTCTGACTGTCTCTATCCAATAAATAAAGATAATACAAATTTTAAAAAGAAGGAAAAAATGTACTCCTTTGCCCTAAACTTGGATCCACAATGGTAGAGAATGTTCCATTTTCTGAAGGGAGGCTGGACAACACACTTCATGCTACACCTGAAGAAGATGGGTCAATATTGGGGCAGCTTGGAACACTCTGACTTATGACCACAGAATGTGAGTTCATGCTGGGAAATTATGCCGATGCAGTCACATCTGCCATGTTGTCTCCTCAGGCTACTGCTAGTTCCCACGAGAGTTGGGACATTCTCAGAGGCCTGTTCCACCATGTTATGCCCTCAGGGCGTTGTCTATATCCCCGCGATATCGGAGTGCTTTGGTTACTCCTCCCCCTCCCATTCTCACAAGAGTTATCATCCTATCCTGGAGTGCTATGGTTACTCCTCCCCCTTCCCATTCTCGCAAAAGTTGCTCCTATAAAAGCCTTTCTTCTTCCGCACCTCTCTCTCTTGCCAGCGCTTCACTCCGGTGTTCAGACGCAGGAAAGGTTACTGCGTGAGGCGGCCATTTTCACTACCTCCACGTGGCCCAACCTGCTTCTCTAGCACCCAACTCTGAGGTACCAGTGCAAATAAAGATTAGTGTTTCCTCTTTGCTCTGGACCCCCTCTCTCTTCTCCACGGCCCACGCACAACAACAAGTTCATATTTACAGGGATGCAGAGGTCACATAGGCTCCTAAGCATAACATGGGCCCCAGACAAAATCAAATCAATGGGGTTTACAGTAAAAATATTTATACCCCTTTCCCATATTTGGGAGCTATTCTCTTCCCTTATCCAGCTTTCTGGTCCTTCTGCCAACCATGACACCACCTCCCCAGACAATAATTAGGATCCACCTGCATATCACATTTCAATCTCAGGCAAAAAAAATAAATAAATAAAAACAAAACAAAAAAACCAACAAAAAACACTAGTATAGCCACAGGTCCTTTGGAATATAACTAAAATATGACTACTAGCTACCTACAAAATACCAACTCCTCATCTGCACTATTCCAGCCTCTAGGTCCACGATTGGTCAACAATTTGTTTGGCTTTGTATGTTAACTCTCTTTTCAACCACCAGGTTCCATATGCTAGCATGATGCCAACCAGACTTCCCTGGACAGACAACCCCACCAGTGTGTCCTGGAGCTCCGCTTCCCCAGAGCCCTTCCCCACTAGGGAAAGAGAGAGACAGGCTGGGAGTATGGATCGGATCTATCACCACCCATGTTCAGTGGGGAAGCAATTACAGAATCCAGACCTTCCACCTCTGTATCCCACAATGACCTTGGGTACATACTCCCAGAGGGATAAAGAATAGGAAAGCTATCAGGGGAGGGGAGGGGATACAGAGTTCTGGTGGTGGGAATTGTGTGGAGTTGTACCTATCTTATCCTATGGTTTAGTCAATGTTTCTTTTTTATAAATAAAAAAATTAAATAAAAAGTAGAATCATAAATAAATAAAAATAATAAAAAATTACTACTTAAGCCTAGATACCCTTCTCTCATATACTCCCCTTCCCTCAGTCACACTGGCTACTCAACTAGCTCCACAAAAGAATGTAGTAAGACATATCTCCTAATCCTGACAGCATCAGCATTATTGTCAGTCCTTGATAATCTTTAGAAGAAACATTTTATACAATTGACCAAGACATAAACTGGCAAAAATTTATACATATCAACTAAAAGACAATTATTGCTCCTGTCACAACCTTTATTAGAATCATCAAACAAGTAAATGCAGTAAGACTTAAGGTGAACTTAACACCCCACTAAAACTCTAGGTCTATCCGCTCTAAATTGAGAGTCTAGTGCTTTATCCACTGTGCAACCTCCCAGAACACTCTCTCTAAATTGAGAATAGGCCCCATAAACCTAATACTGGTTTGGATACAACAAATAACACTCAGCACTTTAACAACTGGAAGTGTAACCTTGTCAGATAAAGAAAGGGCTACAATTGTTGGATATAGAAAGAGACTGGCTGACTTAATGATAACCTTTTTGTTAATACCCCACCATCTGTGGGCCTAGTTAGGGAATCCTTGGATTCCCTCATACAGAATATGGGTCAAAAGAAATGCAAAAAAGTTAGTGGTTTCAAGCCTTAACCAATGGGAATTATTCTCTAGTTTGTGTTATCAACTAGATCACTGTATTGATCTAGGTCAAGATAGGGTGTTTTCTGTTTGTTATGAGTCAGGTAATAAGTATTGCTCATCTCCAATGAACTCTGCTTATTTTCTCTGGAATTTCATCTGGAAGCATGGACCTGACTGATTCTAGTTCACATGATTTCTCATGATTCATTTGGAGGTACATATTCTACAAGGTTTGTGTTCATTTGGGTGAGTTAAAGGTGTGGAACAAAGTGGTAGAAAGCAAATTCTCTTCTTTTATTAATTGTTTTTTGTAATCATCAAGACTTCGTTGCTCCAAGCACATAGAGATAAAGAGACACAAGGAAAATGAGAGAGAATTCACAGCACCTATTTCCTCCAGTGTTCCATGGTTCAAACTCTAATCTGAGTTGTACCTGGTGGTTCAGGGTCACCTTTTGGTTAGTTAGCTATTTTGAAAGTCCAGTCTCTTGATTCTTGGTCTTGGATATAATGCAGCACTATTTCCACTGGATTACGTTGGCTAAAGGGTGATCACACCAGTCTGTCATTAAGGACAGGAGGAATAGACTAACTCTATGAGAGGAATTTCAATGGACATAGATATAAGGATGAGTCAGTTCCTATTTTCCTAGTGCAACACACTTAGGAATCATTTCCATTGGTAAGTGAGAGAAATGAGATTAAATGCCACAAGGCTGTCTAGGTTGAAAATGTTCAAGTCAGAATCCAGACACATAGTCTAACTCTGGAATCCATACTCTTAACTGATATGCTATATGTTTATTTTTCATGTATTTCCTAGACATTATTGATGCCATTAGTCAGGGGTCATGGAAAGCCATGCTTACTGCCTTCTTCCTTATAAAGGATCTTCAAATCCCATGACACCACTTATTCTACCATGTCCCACCAAAAGTTTGGAATAAAAATCATGTCTTCAGTCAATGCCCATGTTCAGTGGGGAAGCAATTACAGAAGCCAGACCTTCTACCTTCTGCAACCCTCAATGACCCTGGGTCCATGCTCCCAGAAGGATAGAGAATGGGAAAGCTATCAGGGGAGGGGGTGGGATATGGAGATTGGGTGGTGGGAATTGTGTGGAGTTGTACCCCTCCTACCCTATGGTTTTGTTAATTAATCCTTTATTAAATAAAAAAAAATTTTTTTTTAAATCATGTCTTTCTCCTCTAGCTTTATCACAAATTGAAAAAAAAGAAATATTACAAAGTTTGTTTTTTCTTTGTGCTTATAGTGTATGGAATATAAATAAGTAGATGAAGGTTGAAACTTTTTACATTTTATTTATTTGGCAAATTTAAAAAGTGTTAAAATTCCAAAATGAGCTCTTTCCTTTACTAGTATGTACATTACAATAAGATAGGGACATAAACTCCACATTGCAGTTGTTTGCCTAGAAATTTCAAGTAGCTGGGGGCTGGGCAGTAGCGCAATGGGTTAAGTGCACATGGCACAAAGCACAAGGGCTGGCACAAGGATCCCAGTTCGAGCCCCAGGATCTCAGTTCGAGCCCCCGGCTCCCCACCTGCAGTGAGATCGCTTCACAAGGAGTGAAGCAGGTCTGCAGGTGTCTATCTTTCCTTCCTCCTCTCTGTCATCCTTTCCTCTCTCCATTTCTCTCTGTCCTATCCCACAATAGCTATAACAACAATAACAATAACAACAACAACAAGGGCAACAACAAGGGCAACAACAAGGGCAACAAAAATGGGAAAAATAGCCCCAGGAGTAATGAATTCATAGTTCTGGCACCGAACCCCAGTGATAATGCTGGAAACAAAATAATTAATAATAATAATAATAATAATAAATTGCAACTGGGACAAATAAAGTGGAAGAATGAAGTAAAAATAACAACGGCTGTTATATAAAATATTTGCAACCCTTTATTTTATCAAGTTGGTTCTACTAATGTAAAACTCATTTGCCTGTTTTTTTTTAACTAGTGATTTAATACTGATTTACAAAATTATGAGCTAACAGATAATTTTGAGCTAATAATTTCACACTGTTCCCACCACCAAAATTTTCTGCTCCTATTCCCTCCATTGGAAACTGTAGTAGTTCTCCCAAGTCTCAGATGTAGGTTGACTATTACTTATATAACTATCTGTCTATATCTATATATACTTGCTCACTTTTAGTGGGGTCCTGCCTTCTCTTTCTTTCTAAGTCACACCTACATCTATCAAGCTCCAAATGTTACTTTTATTTTCCTTTTCTCTCTGATGGAAACGGAGTTCAGAACTCTCTGATAACCTTCCTCAAACCTGCTCCTCCCATCCCCCTAGGAGTATGGGCCAAAATTCTTTATGCGATGCAGAAGGTGGGAGTTCTAGATTCTGTAATTGCTTCTCCACTGGGCATGGACATTGTCAGGCCAATCTGGATCTCCAGTCTGTTTCTATATTTCCATTGTGAGCTCCTGGGAGATGAGGTTCCAGGACACATTGGTGAGGTTGTCTGCCCAGGGAAGTCAGGATGGAATTATGATAGTATCTGCAACTTAACGGATGAAGGTGGTAAGATATAAAGCAGGTTTTGGCCCAGTTTTCCAGAACCATTTATTGAAGAGAGCCTCATTCCTCCATTTAATACTTTGGGCCCCCTTATCAAAGATTAGATGTCCATAGGTGTGGGGGTTTAGTTCTGGGCTTTCAATTCTGTTGCCTATTTTTATTCCAGTACCAGCCTGTTTTGATGATGATGGCCTTATAATATAGTTTGATATCTGGGAATGTGATGCCTCCATTTAAGTTTCTTTTCCTCAAGATTGTTTTGGCAATTCTAGGTGTTTTCTGGTTCCAGATACATGATTGCAGTTTATGTTCTATTCTCTTAAAGTAGCTTGGTGGAACTTTGAAGGGTATTGCATTAAAACAGAGCCTATATTTCCCCCTGTCCTGGAACCTCTAGGGTAGGGTGCACTTTCCTGCATGCTTCTCTCAATTCATACCAAATAATATTGCATTTTCCAATCCCAACCTAATCAACGAAATGAGTACCACCTCAGCATGCTTCACTTCAGACTGTGTCCAGAGACTTCAGGTATGGAATAACAAACCTTCAGCTTCATTATTCTGGTGAGACCTTTCCTTTCATAGTATTCTCTAATTCCATTCCAGGTGGTTCACTTCCTAACAAAGTCCCAAAACCTAGACATAGGCCAGGTCTCGTCAGCTGGGGCCCTAGTCAGGGAGTCCAGAGATTCCCAAACAGACATGATGGGCCTAGACCTCAAATAAATCCCTCTCTCCATTGCTACCAGTCATCTCTATCAGGAACAACAAAATAGACCCCTTTTTGGGCCCCCATAGGACCTTGCCCTCAACTTGGACCAACAATGGTAGAGTAAGTTCCATCTTCTGAAGGCAGGATAGACAACATACTGTATGCTACACCTGAGGAAGATGGGTTGATATTGGGGCAGCTTGGAATGTTCCTACTCTTGACCACAGAATGTGAGCTCAGATCTACAGGCATGCAGAGGTCACATAGGCTCCTAAGGAAACCAAATCAAATCAAATCGATGGGGCTTATAGTAAAGAATATTTATATTCCTTTGCCATATTAGGGAGCTACTCTCTTCCCTGATCCAACTTTCTGGTTCTTTTACCAGCCATGACATCATCTCCCCAGACAATAGCTTGGATCCACCTGTATATCAGATTTCAGGCTCAGGAAAACAAACAAACAAATAAAAGCCGCTAGTATAACCACATGCCCTTTGGAATGTAACTAAAATATGCCTACTAGCTATCAACAAAACTAAAGAACACGCCTCCCCCAACACTTCATCTGCACTCTTCCAGCCTTTAGGTCCATGGTTGTTCAACAATTTGTTTGGCTTTGTATGTTAACACTCTTTTCAACCACCAGGTTCCAGATTCTAGCATGATGCCGACCAGACTTCACTGGACAGAGACCCAACCAATGTGTCCTGGAGCTGACTTCCCCAGAGCCCCACCTTACTAGGGAAAGAGAGAGGCAGACTGGGAATATGGATCGACCTCTCAACGCCCATGTTCAGTGGGGAAGCAATTACAGAAGCCAGACCTTCCACCTTCTGCATCCCACAATAACCTTGGGTCTATACTCCCAGAGGGATAAAGAATAAGAAAGCAATGAGGGGAGGGGATGGGATACGGAGAGCTGGTGGTGGGAATTGTGTGGAATTGTACCCCTATTATCCTATAGTTTTGTTAATGTCTCCTTTTTATAAATAAATAAATAAAATTCTGTAGAAGAAACCAAGAAAAAAAGATATAAAGCAGGACAAAGTGTTTAATAACCAAGAACCAAAAAAAGTAGAAATAGATTAGACAAATTAGGAATATGAGGATGGAAAGAAACTAGGAGGACTATTTTAGGTATGTTTCAAGGGACCCATGACTTTGGCAATTTATTTATTTATTTTTATTTTTATTTATTTATTTATTTATTTATTTATTTATTTTTTATTTAAGAAAGGACTATTAAACAAAACCATAGGGTAGGAGCAGTACAATTCCACACAATTCCCACCACCCAATATCCATTTCCCACCCACTCCCCTGATAGCGTTTCCATTCTCTATCCCTCTGGGAGCATGGACCCAGGGTCATTGTGGGTTGCAGAAGGTAGAAGGTCTGGCTTCTGTAATTGCTTCCCTGCTGAACATGGCTGTTGACTGATCAGTCCATACTCCCAGTCTGCCTCTCTCTTTCCCTAGTAGGGTGGGTCTCTGGGGAAGTGGAGCTCCACACACATTGGTGGGGTCTTCAGTCTAGGGAAGCCTGGCCGGCATCCTGATGACATCTGGAACCTGGTGACTGAAAAGAGAGTTAACATACGAAGCCAAACAAATTGTTGAGCAATCATGGACCCAAAGCTTGGAATAGTGGAGAGGAAATGTTAGGGGGGTACTCACTGCAAACTCTAGTGCACTTCTGCTTTCAGGCATATATTTTGCAGTAGTTTACGGATACGTGTGAACATATGCTCTCTCTCACAGAAACTGGTGTATATCTAGGTTTTTGGACTTTGTTAGAAGGTGAACCACCTGCGATGAAATTAGAGTATACTATGAAAGGAAAGGTCTCACCCAAGTAATGAAGTTGAAGGTTTATCATTCCATACGTGAAGTCTCTGGACACAGTCTGAAGTGAAGCATGTTGAGGTGGCAATCGTTGTGTTGGTTAGGTTGTGATCGGCAGATGCAATATCATTTGATATGGATTGGGAGAGGCATACGGGAAAGTGGGCCCTATCCAAGGGTTCCAGGACTAGGGGAAGTAGAGGCTCTATAGTGGAGATGTGAGGTTCCTGCTGTCTTAGGGTTCAAAAAGACAATTGATAGTTAATGTTATCATCACATTATCTGGGTTAACTTTGAAAAGTCCTTTTATTAGGGTTTGCTGTACAGTACCCAGTATCTTGTATATAGCTGTGGTATTGGTTGCTTCTGATCTACTTGGTCATGGCTTTTGAGAGAGACCGCATATCAATTACACAGCCTATATATTGAAAAGATTCAGTTTGTGTTTTGAAAAACTTTGAGACATACAATTAATTTTCCCCCTCTTGTATTAATTAACTAGTGATTTATATGAGTACATTTTACTAGGAGTGTACATAAACACCATTTCCACCACCAAAAGACTGTGACCCATCTCTCCCACCCACTCCCACCCCCGACTGGCCCAGGAAGCTGCATGTCTACTTCTCACCACAGGGTTTTACTTTGGTGCCGTACTTACAATTTGGTCAGGTCCTATTTTTAGTTTCCCTTTCAGATCTTCTTACTCAACTTCTGTTGATGAATGGGATCATTCTATACTCATCTTTATCTTTCTGACTTAGCTCACTTAACATAATTCCTTCTAGATCTGTCCAAGATGGGTCAGCGAAGGAGGGTTCATTGTTCTTGATAGCTGCATAGTATTCCATTGTGTATATATACCACAGCTTTCTCAGCCACTCATCTGGTGTTGGGCACCTGGGTTGCTTCCAGGTTTTAGCTATTATGAATTGTGCTGCTATGAACATAGGAGTATAGATCTCTTTTTGGTTGGGTGTTATGGATTCCTTGGGGTATAACCCCAGGAGAAGAATTACTGGATCATATGGAAGGTCCATGTCTAGACTTCTGAGAGTTTTCCAGACTGCTCTCCACAGATGTTGGACCAATTTACATTCCCACCAGCAATGTAAAAGGGTTCCTCTGTCCCCACAACCTCTCCAGCATTTGTTGCTGCTGTCCTTTTTGATGTATGTCATTCTTACAGGAGTGAGGTGGTATCTTAGTGTTGTCTTAATTTGCATTTCTCTGACAATCAGTGACCTAGAGCAGTTTTTCATATGTTTGTTAGCCTTTTGGATCTCCTCTGTAGTAAATGTTTTGTTCATATCCTCTGCCCATTTTTGGATGGGGTCATTTGCTTTTTTGGTGCTAAGTTTACTGAGCTCTTTATATATTTTGGTGATTAGTTTCTTGTCTGATGTCTGGCATGTGAAGATCTTCTCCCATTCTGTGAGGGGTCTCTCTGTTTGTTTAATAGTTTCTTTGGATGTGCAGAAGCTTTTCAATTGGATGTAGTCCCATTAGTTTGTTTCTGCTTTAGTCTTCCTTGCAATTGGGTTTGATTCATCAAAGATATCCTTGTGGTGTAGGTGGGAAAGTGTTTTACCAATGTTTTCCTCTAAGTATTTGATTGTTTCTGGTCTGACATTCCAGGTCTTTGATCCATTTGGAGTTGATTTTTGTTTCTGATGAGATAAATTGGTTCAATTTCATTCTTCTGCATGTTACAACCCAGTTTTCCCAGCACCATTTATTAAAGAGAGTGCCCTTTTTCCATTTAATACTTTGGGCCCCCTTATCAAAGATTAGATGTCCATAGGTGTGTGGATTTATTTCTGGGCTTTCAATTCTGTTCCACTGGTCTGTGTGGACTTTGGCAATTTTTATCTGAGCTTTCTAGCTAATATGTAGGTGGATTAAAAATATTACCTGGAAAGATAATGTCAGAGTTGAAAGTAGGACTAGAAAGCTAGATTAGGGCAGAGAGTAGTTCCCAAACCTGAAGAAGTATATAAATATAACTGTTTCCCACCCATCTGACTCAAGACTCCTATATATTTACATTTAGCACAGGAGCCTTTGTAACCTCTGAGTAGGGGTCAGTCTGAGCAGTGTCTGTGGTCACAGCTAGAAATTCTAGGCTGTACTCATTACAAGACCAGCCTTCCTTGAGTGGTAAAGTAGGATGACCTAGCCTCCCTTTGAGAATGGGGCAGTTCTTGCTGTTCTTACTTTAAAGTTGGGGTAAGGCCCTTGAGAGGCCCACAAGAGGTTTTGTGATAACTTTCCTTAAGGAAGTGACCAGTGATGGTAGAGAAAGTGATCTATTAGAAGTCTTGGCCCATATTGTCTATGGGGGAATCTAAGAATTCCCTGACTAGGGCCGCAGATGATGGGATAGCATGGTATTGACAAAAAGGCCATCATTAATGTTATCATCACATTATTTGATAATTGGGTTAACTTTGAAAAGTCCTTTTGTTAGGGTTTGCTGTACAGTACCCAGTATCTTGTATATAGCTGTGCTATTGGTTGCTTCTGATCTACTTGGTCTAGGCTTTTGAGAGAGTCTGCATATCAATTACACAGCCTATATATTGAAAAGATTCAGTTTGTATTTTGAAAAACTTCGAGACATACAATTAATTAACTATCGATTGTCTTTTTGAACCCTAAGACAGCAGGAACCTCACATCTCCACTATAGAGCCTCTACTTGCCCCAGTCCTGGAACCCTTGGATAGGGCCCACTTTCCCGTATGCCTCTCCCAATCCATATCAAATGATATTGCATCTGCCGATCACAACCTAACCAACACAACAATTGCCACCTCAATATGCTTCACTTCAGACTGTGTCCTGAGACTTCATGTGTGGAATGACAACCCTTCAACTTCATTACTCGGGTGAGACCTTTCCTTTCATAGTATACTCTAATTTCATCGCAGGTGGTTCACTTTCTAACAAAGTCCCACAACCTAGATATACACCAGTTTCTGTGAGATAGAGCATATATTCACATGTATCCATAAACTACTGCAAAATATATGCCTGAAAGCAGAAGTACACTAGAGTTTGCAGTGAGTACCCCCCTAACATTTCCTCTCCACTATTCCAAGCTTTGGGTCCATGATTGCTCAACAATTTGTTTGGCTTCGTATGTTAACTCTCTTTTCAGTCACCAGGTTCCAGATGTCATCAGGATGCCGGCCAGGCTTCCCTAGACTGAAGACCCCACCAATGTGTCTGGAGCTCCACTTCCCCAGAGACCCACCCTACTAGGGAAAGAGAGAGGCAGACTGGCAGTATAGACCGACCAGTCAACGCCCATGTTCAGCGGGGAAGCAATTACAGAAGCCAGACCTCTACCTTCTGCAACCCACAATGACCCTGGGTCCATGCTCCCAGAGGGATAGAGAATGGAAAAGCTATCAGGGGAGTGGGTGGGAAATGGAGATTGGGTGGTGGGAATTGTGTGGAATTCTACCCCTCCTATCCTATGGTTTTGTTAATCCTTTCTTAAATGGAAAAAAAAAAAAAGCCATCATTAAATGAACCAGTCTCTTGCCCTTATCCAGCTTTTATAGCTCTTTCTTTATCTGACAAGATTGTCTCCCACTTCTTGCACCCCATAAAGAATTTTGGTATAAGGTTTATGGGGTTTGTTCTCAATTTAGGAAGAAAACAGACCTAGAGATGTAGTGGGGTGTAAGTTAGCCTTAAATTCTACAACATTTGCTTGTTTAATGGTTCTAATAAAGGTTGTGATATGGGCAACAATTGTCCTTTAGTTGATATATATACATTTTTGCCAGTTTGTGTCTTGGCCAGTTGTTTACAATGTTTATTCTAAAAATGATCAAGTGATGACAACAATGCTGATGCTATCAGGAGAGATTAGGAGATATTTCTTACTACTTTCTTTTGTGTAGCTACTTGAGTAGCCAGAGTGATTAAGAGAAGTGATGTAGGGAGTATGAGAAGAGTACATCTAGGCTTAAGTAGTAAATATTTGATTAACAGTTTATGGTGCCTTTTTCGGGCCTTATTAGGTCTAACTCTAATCACAGAGAACTACTAACACTTTTCCTTTGAGGTATATAGTTGCCCCTAATTTATAGATACCTGTATACATGTTCCCAGTCTCCTATACCTTAGTTTATATCTAGGGTCTGTAACTTTGTTAGACAATGTATCATTTGAAATGGAACTAGGTAGTCCCATGTGTTTGGAGAGAGAGCTCTCACCAGATTACTGAAATTGAAAGATTGACATCTCAGGCTTGTCGTCTCTGGAAACAATCAGAAGCAAAGAGAGTGGCAGCATAGTGGGGCATGATAGCACTGGTTGACCCCTTTGTTTTTTCAAAATAATTTTTTTTGTATTTTTCTTTAATCAATATTATTTTCTTTTTTCCTTATCTTGGCTACACTTTCTGTAGAGATGTGTATGTCATTAGTCTATAATCAGGTTTTAAAGAATTTCTTTGCATATTATGACTCCTTGTATATCTAGATACATAGTAGATTATAGGGTTTTTAGTGTTTATTTCAAAACTTTCTAGACTAAGAAAGTTTTTAACTCACATAAATCTTTTCAAAGACTTCACAGCCTAGTTCTACTATTGTTATCAAGAAACCTAATACTTGTGTTCAGTCTAGTGATATGCATTAATTAGAAACTATGTAAATACAAGTGTTGGGAAGTCCTTGAAGTTTTTTATTGGTAACTCTACTCAGTTACCTAATTGAATTGTCTGAGATGCTTTTCTTGCTTTACCAATGGGAACTGAAACATAAACTAGGTAGATGGCTTCTCAAATACAAAATAAAGGTCAAAGGATTGAATCTCTAAGATAAGAACAGAAGGAATCTCATTTTAAACCTCATTTTTCAAATGACTACGAAATGTACTTTGTAAGGAATGCATAATACAGAGAACAAATGCCACCTCCCTTGATCATAAAAGGGTGTGTGTGTTTGTGTGTGATGATTCTTGATAAAACATATTAGAAGTTTGCTATGTGATTTGTTTATGGGATCAACTGTGAATCCCCATGATTTTCAATAGAAGAAACGCTTCATGATTATTATAATTAGTGTGTGTGATTGTTATCCAGAGACAGATCTTATGCTTAAAACACAACAACCAAGATGAATTTAAATTGATTTTCTCCTCTAGCGATTAGTGCACAAATCATTAGAATATAATAAAATCATATGAGAATGTAGTTTAACAATGAGTTATTCCTTTGTGAAAAGTCCCAATTTTTACCTCAGACTCTACATAGTCAGCTACTTGTCTCAGAATATTTTCCATGGGTATCTATTATTACAGTGACATTTCTAGTCAGTAGAGATTCTCAAGATTTATCAGACAAAAATAAAACAAAAAAACAAAACAGCATTTACTGCTCAGTTTCATCAATTAAAAATTCCATAATTTTTGTGAGACTTCAAATTGCTTTCTTTTTCAAAATTTTTAAAATTATTTAAGTATTTATTATCAGAGCATGGCTCAGCTCTGGCTTATGGTGGTGTGGGGGACGAAACCTGGGACTTGGAGCCTCAGGCATTCCATTATGCTATCTCCTCCCACTTATTTATTTTTCATGAAGGAGAGATACATGCATGTGTGCACGTACACACACACACACACACACACACACACACACACACGTGTGCGTGCGCACACAAACACACATCTACCTCTAACTTTATCTCTGTTTCTATTTGTGACACTAGGGTTCTTGTTCATGTGTGAGACCAGTGTATGTGAATTCTGTTGCAAAATTTTCTTTTCTTTTCTTTTATTTAAGAAAGGATAAATTAACAGAACCATAGGATAGGAGGGGTACAACTCCACACAATTCCCACCACAGAGAGACACAGAAAGGAAGAGAGTTACAAGAAGAGATATCACATCACTGTTTTATTATCCATGGATCTTCCCCAGGTGCCAGTGCCATGGTGTCCCCATGACATGCCAAAGCTTCAAGCATGGTAATAAGTATGTAAGTCATTTTATATAATTACAACTTAGAATAATTATTAACATGCATTCACATAGGGACTTCTGTATTTGGATAATTTCTTTGTCTCCTCAGGAAAGGCGCTGCTTCAATATGAGTTACAATTCTGGAATCATCCTTTTTCTGGCTAATCCATCATTTGTAGGTTAGGGCTAGAAGTGGCTTAGATGGACAAGGGCAAGGTATGTACCCAGAGAAGGTGAGAACAGGCACTTTTGATATAAGGAGCTTCTGCTAATTCATAATCTTTTTCTTCCTTTAAAAAAGATTTATTTGGAGGCTGGATGGTGCTGCACCTGGTTGAGTGCACATGTTATAATGCTCAAGGACCTGGGTTCAAGCCCCCTTCCTCTCAATTTCTGGCTGTCTCTATCCAATATAAAGATAATAAAATTTTTAAAAAGATTTATTTTTATTAATGTGTGCATGAAAGAAAGGAAAGAATCCAAATATTATCTAACATATATGATGTGGGGGATAGACCCCAGGACCCTATGCTTTCAAGTCCAGTGGTCTAGCCATTGTCAGTCTCATGGGACATTTTATTTCTTTTCAATTATAATCACTTGTGTCGAATGAGAAAAAAGACTATGCTCAAAGAAGTAGCTGACTGGGAAACAACAAAATAAATGAACTTCAAATATAGTACTGTATACACATATCTGTGACAGTTTATTGTGTAGCACAAAACATGTAATAAAGGCATTAATTTGATTAGTAGGGAAGAATGCAGTAAGAAACACTCTATAAACCAACAGTTCTCATTTATAGTTTGTATTTATCAAACTGCCTGACAGAGAGGCAGGATAATGAGTGTAGTCTTTCTTAAGCTTATAAAAAGAATTGCCTGGAGCCATTTTAAACACACACACACACACACACACACACACACACACACACACACACACACACACACACATTTTCAACACCACCCAGATCTTGATGAATGAGAATCTTCTGGAAAGTGCCTGAAAATTAATATTTTAATAAATTTGAAGATGATTTGTATTGGCTGATTGTACAGAAGAATAAAACACTGACCTCCACTGTGTTGAAATGAAGTCACCCAGTGTATCTATTCCTTTGCTCATCATCAAAATCTGAGTGATTATAGGACCTCCCTTTTGGTGCTATTGCCAGCACCATATAACAATGTGTAATTTATTTATTAAGGTGTTTTCACATACTCTGAATATGCATTAGCTGTTTCTGTCATTACTGTCACTTTATCTGATGAATTCTGATGCTATGAGTTCACCTAGTGGGAAGAAATAATGCACGGAAACTATATGTGAAATCTTTCATGGAAAAGTAAATTACGGGAAAAATAACTATGATGAGGTAAGAGCTGAGATATTCTGGGTTAGAAGCAATGGAGAGAATGGTCTTAGATAGTATTCCTGGGCAACCTAGGGCATACAGTTCTGGTAATATCTGTATTTCCTGTATTTGCTTTCTCTTACCTCAACTGAGAGGGAGTCAGCTCCATGGTTAGTTCTCCTTGATATGAAACTTTTTGGAATTGGACATCAAAGATCTCTGGTCATCTTCTTCTCCTAACATTTCTCCCCCTCTGTGAGTATGGGCTTTTTTTTTTTTTTTCCCAGCAGGGTTATCACTGTGGCTCAGTGTCTACACTACAAATCCACTGCTCCAGTGGCTTTTTCTTTCTTTTTTCCTTCTTCAATTTTTTTAGGTAGGACAGAGAGAAATTGAGAGTGGAGGGGGGAGATATATAGATAGAAAGATAGACACTGACAGATCTACTTCACCACTTGAGAAGCAATCCCCCCGCCTCCAGCAGGTGGGGGGCCAGGGACTCACACTGTGATCCTTGAGCAGGTCCTTGCACTACCCACTATGTGTGCTTAGCCTGGTGGTCTACTGCTCACCTGCACCCACCCCCCAAATTCTCTATGTGGTACAGAAGACAGGCTTCTATAATTGCTTCCCCATGGACCTGGGCATTGGCAGGTTGATTCATACCCCCAGCCTATTTATATTTTTTCCTAGTGGGGTAAGGATCTGGAGAGGTGGGGTTTCAGGAAACATTGGTGGGGTTGTCTGCCCAGGGAAGTCAGGAGAGAATGATAGTAGTATTTGAAACTTGGTGGCTAAAAGTAATAAAATATAAAGGAGAACAAAGTGTTTACTAACCAAGAACCAAAAAGTAGGAATAGAGTGGAATATTAAGATGGAATGAAGCTAGGAAGTCTATTTTAGGTATGTTCCGAGGAACCCATGACTTTACTAATTTTTGCCTAAGCTTGTAGTTAATATGCAGGTGGACTAAAAATAATCTGGGAAGATGGTGTCAGTGTAGAGAATACGGCTAGAAATCTGGATTAGGGCAGAGAGTAAGTAGCTCCCAAACTTGAGGAAAGTATATCAATACAATTAACTTTTTACCCCATCCATCCGGCCTAGGGCCTATATATATTTATATTTAGCACAGGAGCCAGTGTAACCTCTGAGTCCCCAATCAATCTGAGCTCACAGTCCATGGCCACAGATAGGATCATTCTAGGATACACTCACTTCAGGACCAGTCTTCTCAAGTGGCAGAGTAGGCTGACCCAGCCTCCCTTTTGAGAGTGGGTCAGTTCCTACTATTGCTGCTTCATAGTGAGGGCAAGGTCCTGGAGAGACCCACAAGAGATCTTATGATGACATTCCTGATGGAAGTGACCAGTGATGATGGAGAGAGGTGTCTTTTAGAAGTCTAGGACACATCTTTTTGAGGGAATCCAAGGATTCTCTAGGGCCACAGATGATGAGATAACCTATTGTTGCCCCCAAAGGTCATTATCCAAATTTTTGGAACCCTTTGTTTATCTTACAATGCTAGACTTTCTGCCAGTTATTAAAACATTTAGGGTCATTTGTTATATCAAACTGGTATTAGGTTTATGAGGTCTGATCTCAAGTTAGAGAAGGAATAGACCTATAATTAGTCTTAAGTTTTACTGCATTTACTTGTTTGATGATTCTAATAGTTTGTGATAGGGACAATAATTGCCCCTTAGATGATATATAAATTTTTGCAAGTATATCTCTTGCCTAGTTGTATATAGTGTTTTTTCTAAAGATTATCAAGGGTTGATTCTTAATATTATCAGTAATGCTGATGCTATTAGAAGAGATTAGGAGATAGGTCTTACTACTTTCTTTTGTGAATTAGTGAGTAGCCAGAGTGATTCTGGGAAGTGAAGTAGAGGGTATGAGAGAAGAGTGTTTAGGCCTAAGTAGGGAACATGTGATTAGACACTTGATGGTGCCTTCTTTAGGTCTTTCTACTTGTTATTGAGCTTATTAGATTTAAGTTTAATCACAGAGGACTATTAAACACTTTTCCTTTGAGGTATATAGTTGCCCCTAACTTATGGATACCTGCATACATATTCCCAGTCCTCTATACCCTAGCCTATATCTAGCTTCTGTAATTAAATAAAGGACATTTTTTTTAAAAAAAATATTTGTTTATTTCCTTTTGTTGCCCTTGTTTTGGTGTTGTAGTTATTATTGTTGTTGTTATTTATGTCATTGTATAGGACAGAGAGAAATGGAGAGAAGAAGAGAAGACAGAGAGGGGGAGAGAAAGATAGACACCTGCAGACCTGCTTCACTGCTTGTGAAGCAACTCCCCTGCGGATGGGGAGCCAGGGACTCACTTTGCACCACATGCACTTATCCCGCTGTGCTACCGCCTTACTCCCAGAAGGGCATTCTTAAGTAATAGTAGGTGTAGGTGTGACTTAGAGAGAGAGAGAGGAGGTAAGACCATAATGGGAAAATATATATAAATATAGCTGTAGAATCTGGGGGTATGGATCTACCTGCTTAACTCCATATACAGTGGTGAAGCAATTACAGAAGCCAGACCATCCATCTTCTGCACCGCATAAAGAATTTTAGTCCATATTCCTAGAGGAATAAAGAATAGTGAAGTTTCCAATGGGGGGGGATGAGAAATGGAACTCTGGTTATGGAAACAGTATGAAAATAAACCCCTGTTATTTTACAATCTTTTTAATCATTATTAAGTCACTAGTAAAACTTTTAAAAAAGAAATAATTGTCAACCTATACCTGTGAACTTGGGAGAACTATTGTAATTTCCAATGGAGGAAATTGGGAAAAGGAACTCTGGTGGTGGAAACAGTATAAAATTATACTCCTGTTATCTCATAATTTTGTTTATCAATATTAAATCACTAATAAAATAAAATTAAGCTTTTTGGAGAAATTAAGATGTTTTACAGTTTAATTATTCAATAATACTGCTTTGATTTTATTAAATTTTCATTTGGGCTGACAAAAGATGTATTATACTTTGCACATCAGGTCTTTCATATACAGAAATATGTATACTTTTCTCAATATTAAATTAATTATTTATTCATCAATACCTGTTGAGCACTTGCTGTGCTTAGACTCTGTTTTAAGTGAAAAGACTGTGTCAGTTAATAGAACAGCTTAATAATATTATCTTCAGAGTATGCTTTTGTGCATAATGGAAGGGAATAGAATAGATACTAAACAAAATAAAATGTAAAGTCACAAAGTTTAGTCCTCACAATTAAAGGACAATATCTTTTCAGACAGATGAATGATGGACTCTGCTAAATGTTAGGTCTAAAATTAATATTTGAATTCAACACTGGGTTTAGCAAAGTGACACTCATTGATAATTTTCATACAAGAAATTAAAGTGAAGTAGTGAATATTCATGGAATGATGGAGGAATGAGAATAGAGGAATTATAGAGAGAAAACTGGTGCATCTAGGAATGGAGAAACTTGGCTTTAAAGGGTAATGTAGAAATGGGCACTAGCTGGGGTAGGAGGTCAAAGAATTGTTTTAAGATAAGAGAAGCAATAGTGTGTTTGTAAACAGAGGGAAGAGATTTAGAGGGTTGGAAAATAATGACACAGGAGAGCAAGGTTCTCAAAAGTACTGTCTTATTCCTCATACTTAACACATACAAAAATACTGATGTTCTCCCAATTTTATTTCTATATCACAGGCACCAAAGCAATACTCCAAGCTGTAAGACAGTCTAGAACACTTAAGGCTCTCTAAAATGTTCATGAACCTCAATACATCTAATTTCATACAAAATTTTGTTTAGGGGGACATACAGATGGCTAATCAGGCAAGATATCTGCCTTGCTATGCACTTGGCCTAGATTCAGTTAAGTCCTGGCAACATATGGGAGTGCCAAAACAAGATCTGTGTTTTTTTTTTTTTCACTGCCCTACCCTGTTGCCCCCACACACACACATTCTTTTATTATCTTTTTGAGTAAATGAATGAAAAAGTTAACCTAGGAGTAGTTAAATTATGCATGAACAAAGCCCTGGACTCCACATACAAACACAAATTTGTTTTGCTTTTAAATCAAGTTTTTTCAAAGATGCTTAACTCTTACACAAATGGTGGGAATGTAAATTTGTTCAGTCATTATGGAAGACAGTCTGGAGATACCTCAGAACTCAAGAATGGAGCCACTCTAAGACCTGACAATCTCTTTCCTGGAATCTATCAAAAAAAAAAAAAAATGCCCTAGGGTTATCTGGATGCATGGGAGCAGAGTTTCATTCTTGTCTCAAGGCTGAAGAATAAATTTTACCACACCAGTAATCCAGTAATAGAGAAAAGAGGTTTTTTTTAAATTGATTTAATTATAAATGACAAGTCTGTTGGATAATAGGCGCACAATTCCACATAATCCCTGCCACCAGAGAGGGTTTTTAAAAAATATTTATTTATTTATTCCCTTTTGTTGCCCTTGTTTTTTTATTGTTGTCATCAGACCCCTGCAAGCGTCAACCCGGCTTTGACCTAGCATGTTATGATTGGGCCCTCCTCAATCGTTATCGAACAGGCCATGGCCGGTATGCTGCTATGTTCCATCGCTGGGGAGCCAGAGACGACCCGAACTGCCCCTGTGGCTACAGACAGACTATGACCCACATAGTCAACGTCTGCCACCTCTCCAGATTCAAAGGAGGTCTCGAAACTTTACGTCAGGCTCAACCTGACGCTGTTGACTCGCTACGGAAGAAGGGCAAACACTAGAAGAAGAAGAAGTTGGAAAGGACAGAGAGAAATGGAGAAAGGAGGGGAAGACAGAGAGGAGGAGAGAAAGATAGACACTTGCAGACCTGCTTCACTGTCTGTGAAGTGATTCCCCTGCAGGTGGGGAGCTGGGGGCTCGAACCGGGATTCTTAGGTGGGTCCTTACACTTTGTACCACCTGCACTTAACCTGCTGCACTACCGCCTGACTCCCAGAGAGAGGTTTTATTGAATATCTCCCAGGCAGGCACCATTAAGTTCTTGTGAAATGTCTCTTGCTTGTTTGTTTCCTAATTTCCTGCCTATGTTCTTAGTCTACCAGGCAAAAGTTACTAAAGTCATGGGTCCCTTGGAACATATCTAAAATAGACTTCCTAGCTTATTATCACACAAAGACCCCTAATTTCATCTGCTCTGTTCCTACCTTTGGGTTCCTGTTTATTAAATAATTTGTCCTCCTTTATATCTTACTGTCTTTTATCCAGTAAGTTGTAGATGCTACTATGATGCTATCCTGACTTCCTTGTGCAGATGTCCTCACCAGTGTGTCCAGAAGTCTCACCTCTCCAGAATCCTACCCCACTAGGGAAAGATAGAAACAGGCTGGGGGTATGGGTCAACCTGCCAATGTCTGTGTCCAGTGGAGGAGTCAGACATTCCGCCTTCTGCAATCCATAAAGAATTTTGGTCTATACTCTCAGAGAGGGATAAAGAATAGGGAAGTTTCCGATGGAGAGGGTGGGACAGGGAACTTTGAGTGGTAACTGTATATAATTGTAACCTTGTTATTTTACAATCTTGTTAATCATTATTAAATTACTAATAAATTTTTTAAAAAAAATCTCCTGCCTGTGTTTGCCTCCTAAATCTCCAATCTCTGGGACACTGTCCCTTTTTATATTGGGTAAGTGTGCATACAACTATGCAAAGTATAAATATTTTTATAGATATATACAAAACATCTTGGAGGCATGCACAATTGAATGATGTTTTATAATATGTAGACCACTCTATATTATCATGATTGTTATCTTCAATTCTAGTGATTATATCAGATTCTATGTTTGCTCTGAAAACCCTGATTTTATCCCAAGGATGTAGGCATAATTCAGGAATAACAGACAAGACAGGCCTTATGAGTCTAATGGCCTGTTTGCCACTATCTGTATTTACCTTGATATGGCAAAATACCTTTGGTGGCTTGCATCAGATAGTAAAGATAACAGTCTCTGACAAGTCTGATATACTGTGTAGCAGTTAGTAATTAAGAAAAAATGGTTAAGCAGGTATTGTAATTCAGAGATCTATCAAGAAATCAGGGATTCTCCAACAGAAATATGTCAGAAATCTAAGTGGTCCTACATTTATAGCAGCACAGTTTATAATAACACAAACACAGAAGTAACCCAATGACAGGTTAGTAAAGTTGGGGTATTACATACACAATGGCATATTACTAAATGATTCAAAATGGTGAAATTGTGTTCTTTGTCTCATCTGTGATAAAACTTGAAGGAATCATGCTGAGAACAATCAGAAGCAGAGGGATGAATATTAGATAATCTCACACACGGAACCTAAGAAACAAGAAGGGAAAAGCAAAACACAGGGTGAAAACTTGGATTAGATGTAGAATGTTGCAGCAAGGCCAAAAACTTGGTGATGGGGTAGGGGGATGAAAGGGCATTAGGGGCCCCATGCACAGTGATGGAGGGGAAGTTAAATTGGTGATGATATTGGAGTGCAGACAATAACCAAAGAAGGATTATAAATTGTACCCATGTGACAACTGTCCTGTAAACCATTATTTACTCAATAAAATATTAAAAATGAAAAATATAGAAGCATGAAGGAAGAAAAGAAGAAAAAAGGGAGGGAGAGTGAGGGAAGAAGATATAAAGACATTTCAAGGACATCATCATACATGTATTCTTGGTGAATGGACTTTTAAATCCTCTTTTTTCTTTAATCTTACACAAATTTATGCAAGCTTAAGTAAATATATTTGTTTATTAATGGGGGGCAAAAGAACCACTCTGGCACATGCTTTGCCTGGGATCAAACGTAGGACTTAATGTTTAAGAGTCTAAAACATTATCTACTGTGCCATTTATCAGCTGTACTCATTAACTTTCTTTTCTTTTGTTTTTCTTTTCTTTTATGCCACCAGGGTTATCTCTGAGACTCCCTGTCTGCACTACAAATCCACAGTTCCTGGAAGCCATTTTTTCCATTTTGTTGCTGTTATTGGTGCTGCTGTTGTTGGATAGCACAGACAGAAATTGAGAGATAAGGGGAAGACAGAGTTGGAGAGAGAAACACACTTGTAGACTTGCTTCACCACTTGTGAAGCGACTCCCCTGCATATGGGAAGGGGGGGGGGCTTCAACTGGGATCCCTGTGCTCTGTTGCCATGTGTGCCTAACCCACTGCGCTAACACCCGACCCTCCTCATTAAAATTTTTATAACAGCCCTTTTAAATACATATTATTTCCCTTTTACAAGTTCATAGTTATTACATAACTTCATCAACATCATGGAGGTTCTAAGAGGCTGAATCAATTAAAATTCATATCCACCAGCTGTGAAGCAGGTCTCAGGTGTCTAACTTTTCTCTCTCTCTATCTACCCTCCCATCTCAATTTCTCTCGGTCCTATTTAATTTAAAAGAAATAAATAAAAAGGAGAGAAAGTGAAAAAGAACTTTCCTTCAATGCCATGGGAACTGGGTTCAGACTTTGGTCACACACATGGCAAGAACAGCTGACTATATCCAAGTGAACAATTTTGCTGGTCCACAACAAACATTTCGTGAATATACAACAGCTTTAAAAAAAAAAATACGGGAGTTGGGCGGTAGCTCAGCAGGTTAAGCGCACGTGGCGCAAAGCACAAGGACCTGCTTAAGGATCCTGGTTCCAGCTCCAGGCTCCCCACCTGCAGGGGAGTCGCTTCACAGGTGGTGAAGCAGGTCTGCAGGTGTCTATCTTGCTCTTGCCCTCTCTGTCTTCCCCTTCTCTCTCCATTTCTCTCTGTCCTATCCAACTACAACGACATCAATAACTACAACAATAAAACAACAATAGCATCGTCGGCAAAGAAATTGTTTGGCTAACTGGTAACGATTAAACTCCTTCAATACTTACTTCAGTTGCTACGGTTATTCCGGAGGTTGGTGAGTGCAATTGTCATAAAGGTATTTAGTACAGTGTTACTTGTGCTCAAAACACAACAACTGAGGAACAACAGAACATTAAAAAAAAAAAAAAGAGAGAAACACATAAATTAAAAAAAATGGGTAGATTAAAAACAAATAAAACTGCTACCCCAATGAATGAAGACAAGAGCCCAGAAGAAACCACAAATCAGTCAGAAGTAACCATAGATAAGAAAAGTATGCAAGCAATAATAAACTTATTAATCACAGAAATGAAAACAACATTGGAGGAAAGAAATGGCAGTATTAGGGAAACAACAGTTGAGACCCCCAAGGAAAATACTGATTATCTTGAGACAATTAGAGAACTGAAAGCTGAAATAGCTGTAATGAAGAAAGAAGCTGAGGCAAGGGAAAGCAGACTAACAGAAGCAGAAAACAGAATTAGTCAGACAGAGGATGAGTTAGAGAAAACTAAGAAAGAGGTGAAAGAGCTTAAAAAGAGATTGAGAGACACTGAAAACAACAACAGAGACATATGGGATGATCTCAAAAGAAGTAACATTCGTATAATTGGCCTGCCAGAGGAAGAAAGAGAGGAAGGGGAAGCAAACATCCTAGAGGAAATAATACAAGAAAATTTCCCAGACCTGAATAACAGAAAGGATATCAAGGTGCAAGAGGCCCAGAGAGTACCAAACAGAATCAACCCAGACCTGAAAACACCAAGACACATCATAGTCACAATGAGAAGAAGTAAGGATAAAGAAAGGATCCTAAAGGCCGCAAGAGAGAAACAAAAAGTCACATACAGGGGAAAACCCATAAGACTTTCTGCAGATTTTTCAACTCAAACTCTAAAAGCCAGAAGGGAGTGGCAAGATATCTATCGAGCCCTGAATGAAAAAGGGTTTCAACCAAGGATTATATATCCTGCTAGACTTTCATTCAAGCTAGATGGAGGGATCAAAACCTTCTTAGACAAACAACAGTTAAAGGAGGCAACTATCACCAAGCCGGCCCTGAAAGAGGTATTAAAAGACCTCTTATAAACAAGAACATCACTATAATACTTGTAATATATCAGAGCAAACAAATTGTTTTTTAGAACAATGGCACTACAATACATTAAATCCATAATATCAATAAATGTCAATGGCTTAAACTCACCCATCAAAAGGCACAGGGTGGGGGGATGGATCAGAAAACATAACCTAACCATATGCTGCTTGCAAGAATCCCATCTGTCACAACAAGATAAACACAGACTTAAAGTGAAAGGATGGAAAACTATCATACAGGCTAACGGTCCACAAAAAAGGGCAGGAACAGCCATTCTCATCTCAGACACGATAGATTTTAAATTAAATAAAGTAATAAAAGATAGGCAAGGACATTACATAATGATAAGAGGATCAATCAGCCAAGAAGACTTAACAATTATTAACATCTATGCACCCAACGAGGGACCATCTAAATACATTAAACACCTATTGAAAGAATTTCAAAAATACATCAATAGTAATACAATAATAGTGGGAGACTTCAATACCCCACTCTCACACTTAGACAGATCAACAAAGAAAAGAACCAATAAAGATATAAGAGAATTGAATGAAGAGATTGACAGACTAGACCTCTTGGACATTTTCAGACTCCTCCACCCCAAAAAACTGGAATACACCTTCTTTTCAAATCCACACAACACATACTCAAGGATAGACCACATGTTAGGTCACAAAGACAGCATCAATAAATTCAAGAGCATTGAAATCATCCCAAGTATCTTCTCAGACCACAGTGGAGTAAAACTAACTTTTAACAACAAACAGAAAATTATTAAAAGACATAGAATTTGGAAACTAAACAACATGCTCCTTAAGAACCACTGGGTCAGAGATTCACTCAAGCAGGAAATTCAAATGTTCCTGGAAACTAATGAAAATGAAGACACAACCTATCAAAATATTTGGGACACAGCTAAAGCAGTACTGAGAGGGAAACTTATAGCTATACAATCACATATTAAACACCAAGAAGAAGCCCAAATGAACGAACTTACTACACACCTCAAGGACTTAGAGGAAGAGGAACAAAGGAACCCTAAAGCAACCAGAAGGACAGAAATCACTAAAGTTAGAGCAGAAATAAACAACATCGAAAATAAAAGAACCATACAAAAGATCAATGAAGCCAAATGTTGGTTCTTTGAAAGATTAAACAAAATTGACAAACCCCTAGCCAGACTCACCAAACAAAAAAGAGAGAAGACTCAAATTAATAGAATTGTCAACGATACAGGAGATATCACAACTGACACCACAGAAATCCAGAGAATTCTGCGAAACTTCTATAAAGAACTATATGCCACCAAGCTAGAGAATCTGGAAGAAATGGAACAATTCCTAGAAACCTATGCACTTCCAAAACTGAACCAAGAAGAACTACAAAATCTAAATGCACCAATCACAGACAAAGAAATTGAAACCGTTATTAAGAATCTCCCCAACAACAAAAGTCCTGGACCAGATGGCTTCACAAACGAATTCTACAAAACTTTCAGGAAACAGTTAATACCCATACTTCTTAAGCTATTCCATAAGATTGAAGAAACAGGAATACTCCCTTCCACCTTTTATGAAGCCAACATCACCCTGATACCAAAAGCTGATAGGGACAGAACAAAAAAGGAAAACTACAGACCAATATCTCTGATGAACATAGATGCCAAAATATTAAACAAGATCTTGGCCAACCAGATACAGCAACACATCAAAAAGATTGTTCATCATGACCAAGTGGGATTCATCCCAGGAATGCAAGGCTGGTTCAACATCCATAAATCAATCAATGTCATTCATCACATCAATAAAAGCAAAGCCAAAAACCACATGATTATCTCAATAGATGCAGAGAAAGCCTTTGACAAAATCCAACACCCATTCATGCTCAAAACTCTACAAAAAATGGGAATAGATGGGAAATTCCTCAAGATAGTGGAGTCTATATATAGCAAACCTACAGCCAACATCATACTCAATGGAGAGAAGCTGAAAGCATTCCCCCTCAGATCAGGGACTAGACAGGGCTGCCCACTGTCACCGTTACTCTTCAACATAGTATTGGAAGTTCTTGCCATAGCAATCAGGCAAGAGAAAGAAATCAAAGGGATACAGATTGGAAGGGAAGAAGTCAAGCTCTCACTATTTGCAGATGATATGATAGTATACATAGAAAGACCTAAAGAATCCAGTAGAAAATTACTGGAAGTTGTTAGGCAATATAGCAAGGTATCAGGCTACAAAATCAATGTACAAAAATCAGTGGCATTTCTTTATGCAAACACTAAATCTGAAGAAGAAGACATCCAGAAATCACTCCCATTCACTGTTTCAGCAAAATCAATCAAATACCTAGGAATAAAGTTGACCAAAGAAGTGAAAGACTTGTATGCTGAAAACTATGAGTCGCTACTCAAGGAGATAGAAACTGATACCAAGAAATGGAAAGATATCCCATGCTCATGGATTGGAAGAATAAATATCATCAAAATGAACATTCTCCCCAGAGCCATATACAAATTTAATGCAATACCCATCAAAGTTCCACCAAGCTTCTTTAAGAGAATAGAACAAACACTACAATCATTTATCTGGAACCTGAAAACACCTAGAATTGCCAAAACCATCTTGAGGAAAAGAAACAGAAATGGAGGCATCACACTCCCAGACCTTAAACTATATTATAAAGCCATCATCATCAAAACAGCATGGTACTGGAACAAAAATAGGCACACAGACCAGTGGAACAGAATTGAAAGCCCAGAAGTAAATCCCAACACCTATGGGCATCTAATCTTTGATAAGGGGGCCCAAAGGATTAAATGGAAGAAGGAGGCTCTCTTCAATAAATGGTGCTGGGAAAACTGGGTTGAAACATGCAGAAGAATGAAATTGAACCACTTTATCTCACCAGAAACAAAAATCAACTCCAAATGGATCAAAGACCTAGATGTCAGACCAGAAACAATCAAATACTTAGAGGAAAACATTGGTAAAACACTTTCCCATCTACACCTCAAGGATATCTTTGATGAATCAAACCCAATTGCAA